>NC_050578.1:246905338-246913814 GCF_011100635.1 Trichosurus vulpecula
TTCCTATTGATCCTGGATATAATTTGCTTTGTATATATTTGTTTGCATGTTGTCTCCCCCATTAGACTGTAAGCTCCTTGACGGCAGGCACTGTCTTTTGGCTTTTTGTATCCTCGGTGCTTAACATAGTGTCTGACACATAAGTGCATAATAAATGCTTACTGAATTAAAGTGAATTGAAAATCACCTTGCATTTCCTTTGTACATATATATATAATATATGTATATACATACATATGTCATATGTGTGTATATATGTATATATACATACATATTTATTTATTCTCTCTAATGGAATAAAATCTCCTTGAGGGCAGAACCTGATTTAGGTTTTTTGTCTGTATTTCCAATGCCTGTCAATTCCTGGGACATAGTAGGTGGTTAATAAATACTTGTTAATTGATGATAATAAGTAGCAAAGTTAGGGCTCAAACCCAGGTTCTCTGTTTCTTCAATCTCTCTAAGTTTTCTCATCTATAAAATGTGGGTAATATGTATGTTGCCTACTTTCTGCTCCAGTGACAGCCCATGGCACCAAAGCTGGATCACATAGGTCCAGAGATTTAAGTACACTTAAGCAGTGGGACCTAGGGTAAGTCACTTAACCTCTCTTAGCTTCAGTTTCTATGTCTGTAAAATGGGGAGCAGGCTTGATGACCTCCTCTAAATCTGACTCTATGAAAAGAAGCAGTATATTCAGCCTGGAGAGAGGAAGATTTAGAAAAGGGCGAGATGGTTGTTCTTAAAGGATTACCACAAAAAGAGGGATTATACTGGTTCTACTTGGGTCTAGAGGAAGGCCATAGGAATGATGGGCAGATATAAGAGGGAGGCATACGTGGAGTCAATAAAAGCAAGAGTTTCCTAAGAGAGGTCACCTGGTGAGCCTCAGGTCAAGGATACTATGGAAGGAAATCCTCAATCAGATTTAGAGATGAAAGAGACCTTAAGGGCTTTCTAGTCCTACAACCTTATTTTATAAAGGGGGGAATTGATGCTGGAGAGATGAAGGGGTTTATTTAAGGTCACACAAGTAGTAAGTGGCAGAGCTGGAATTTGAACTCAGAGCCAGGACTCTTTTCACCAAACTGCATTGCTTGGGGATCTCTGCCATCTCTCAGAGTTCTGAGATTCTCTGAAGCAGCAAACTTTGGAAGCCTTCTGACCTTTACCATCAACCTCAGTGCCCCAGCCACAAGGGAGCAAGGTCAATCTTGCTGGAAGAAGAAAAAAAATATGGGGAAAAGAGAGCTCTAGCTGTCCCAGGGACTACTTACGCATGCAGTCTCCTCCATACCAGCCCCCTCGACATTCAGCACAGTAGAAGCCCTTCACGTAGAAGTCGTCCAGAGAGCCTCCCCAGGAGCCGTTACGGCAGCTTTTACAATTCTCAAAGATGGTACAACCTGGAACCCATTCAAGAAAGACTCATTAGGGAAGACGGCATATGTGCTTTGATGTGACAGAGACAGACAGAGACAAAGACGGGGGTGGGGGAGGAAAAGAGGGAGGGGGAGAAGGAGGGAAGGGTGAAGGGAGAGGGGAGAGAGAGACAGAGAGTCAGAGACAGAGAGAGAGAAGGGTGGAGGAGGAGAGGGAAGAGAGAGACAGAGTCAGAGACAGAGAGAGAGAAGGGTGGAGGAGGAGAGGGAAGAGAGAGACAGAGTAAGGGGGAAAGGGAGAAAAGGGGGAGGGAAGAGAGGGATGGAGAAAGAGAGATGGAGAGAGAGAGAGAGAGAGAGAGAGAGAGAGAGAGAGAGAGAGAGAGAGAGAGGAGAAGGGGGAGGAGGAGAGAGGGAAGAAAGAGGGAGGGGGAGAGGGAGGGAAAGGGAAAGGGAGAAAAGGGGGAGGGAAGAGAGAGAGATGGAGAGAGAGATGGAGAGAGAGAGAGAGAGAGAGAGAGAGAGAGAGAGAGAGAGAGAGAGGAGAAGGGGGAGGAGGAGAGGAAAAAGAGAAGGAAGAGAGAAAGAGTCACAGAGAGAGAGAGGTCACAAAGGAAGGTACTGAATGACTTCTGGGAGCTGGGTAAAGAGAAAATCCTAAGCTTTGGGGCCCTTTCAAGATATCAGCCACTATCAGGTGTTCAAATGGATCTATGATTTCATTGATGTAAGTATCCTTTCAGCTCAAATGCTGAGCACAAGAAAAATCTTGGAGTCATCAGGGGCTTTTCCTATGGGTCTAGTTCAACTCAGCAAGTGTTGACTAGGGGGTTACTATGAAAGGCAAGGTACTTCAAAAACAGAAATAAATCAGTCCTTGCCCTCAAGGAGCTTACATTCTACTGGGAGAAATGCAGCTGGTACACAGACAAGTCCAGTAAAATATAACCGGAGGAAGAAGAGGACCCTGTCAGCCAGGGCATCCTGAAGACTTCTTAGAAGAATTAGTACCTGAGTTGAGTAAGAAAGAGTAAAATTCTGCTCATCCAAGCACATGCAGGTGGCATGAAACAGGCCTTCTTTTCTTCTTCCCTTTCATAAACAATGCATGACAATCACAGGACTTCAAGCCAGGAGGGACCTTAGGGATGACTGAGTCCAATGCCCACATTTTACAGATGAAGAAAACTGAAGCCCAAGGAAGCTAAGGCATATGCCTAGGTTCCCATGAGTAGCCAAGTCAGGATTCAAACCCACGTCCTCTGACTTTAAATCCAGCACTCCTTCCACTATTTACTACTGCTTAGCGTGGGATGGTATTGGTAATGCATGTGTATGTGCATATGCATTACATGTCTATATATCTATCTATAGATATATGCATATACACACTAGGTATAAATATATTTATAGATGTGATATATATGAATATGTACACAGAGATACATATCTTTATATGTGATATGTATGTATATGTATGCACATAGATTTCAAAAACCAACCCAATACCATATATATACATATACATATATATAAAACTATCAATATCTGTAGCATCTATACCCATCTAACTTATATCTATCTAAACCTTCTATATCTAATCTATAACTAAATCTTTATCTATATATAATCTATATGTAAATCTATCTAATCTATACCTAATGATATCCCCTCTGTCATCCATATCTATTTCTATGTCTATATCTACATCTTTATCTATATCTATACCTATCACATACGCCAAACGTGTCCCTGGAAAGATTTGGATGCTAAACGCTAAAGAATAGTTTCCCATTATCCTCAGAGAAGAACATAGTTGCCCCTACATGCATTTTCTCCCCTGGGGAAGTGAATAATGGATATGATGGGGATGTGTTTCAGCTTACAAACAACAGTTGCACAATGGAAAAAAAACTACATTTTGGAATCAGGGGATCTAAGCTCAAATCTTAGCTCTCCCTATTCTTCACTGTGTGATCTTGAGCAAGCCATTTACATCTATGGACCCGTTTTCTCTTCAGTAAAGGGAGAGGACTGGATTAAATCATCTCTCAGGTTCTTTCCAACCCCAAATCTATGAGCCCAGGTCATTTTATTTCTCTGAGCCTCAGTGTCCCTCTTTGTAAAATGAAGGGGCTGGACTAGATGTCCTCTAGGTTCATTTCCAGCTCTGAATTGATAAGCCCATGTTCCAGCTTTGTCTCTTCCTCTCAGGGAGGCAGGGTTTGAACTGTTCTGTCTATGCAGCTGTCCCCAGCTTTGGCCTCTTGTCACAAATTGGTGCTTAGCATCGGAGGGAATTCCAAAGATGTCAGAAGGGTTCTTCTGAGTTCTCTTGAACCTTTGATGCCTGGAAAATGCATCTGGAAATCTCTGGGGTCTCCCCAGGATCATGCTGCCCTTCAGTTTCCAGTCAGTCCAAGGTTAAAGATGTTGAGAGTTTTAAAACTTCCATATGGAAGAATTGGGGTTTTTAGATGTCTGTGGAGATGAATAGATTTCTGTATAAACCAGGAATAAGACCCATAACTGACATGTGGTAAGTAGGCTTTTGCCCAAGGATGCTGACTGGGGAGGGGGCACAAACATGGACATCTTCCAAGTGGATGGTATACTTTGTCCCAACACATTATTGTGGGCTCTTGGAGGACCACCCTGTGTCCTCACCTCTACCTCCCAACACCTGCTTCATCACTTTGAATCCATCAGACCAGAGCAAACTGCTAGTGTTAGGTAGGAGGAAACCCATGCACTGGGAATGGCCAGAGATCACAGTGTAGGAGAGGAGGACCACTGGGTTTAGAGCCAAAGGCCCCAGATTTAAGTCTGCCTTTGTTATCTATATAAACTTGGGTAAGTATTTTAAGCTTCCTAAGCTTTAGTTTCCTCATCTGTATAGTGAGAGGGCCCCTCAGTTTCCTTCTAGCTGTAGATCTAGTATGATGTCTATAGTGGCACACATGCTGCTGGGGGATAATGTCTCTAAGCCTCAGTATCCACATCAGTCAAATGCGAGTGGCATCTCTTCCTAGTCCCATGTCTGGAGTCTGGAGTCTGGAGTCTCGAGTCTGATTGTCTTCTTCTTAGGTCCTTTCCTTGGGGTTAGGCTATGCCACCACCAGGGGGCAGTCACGTTTTTAATTATGGCCCCATGATTCAAATTTAGAGGTATCAGCTAAAGAACCAACTACGCACCTCTCGAAGAACTGCTTAGCCTAACTCACTCACCTGGGTGAATCAGGCATGAGTCACACTCGTTCTCCTCATTCCGGCAGCAAGGGATAGTGTAGCCAACTACTTCTTTCTTCCCTGGGCACACACACTCAATCTGGTCATATTCACAGCACTCCCGACACATGATATTCCATTCAGCCCCAGGGCAGGCTTCATTGATCACTGTATACTCTGAAACCCAAATCAAAAACAGCAAATGAGGAGAGCCAGGTCAATACTGTAAGTCACTGAGATTACCCTCTCTAGGATACTGTTTCCCTGAAAACAACTGGTCATTTTAATGAGATTCCACAAACATTTGTTAAGCACCTACTGTATACATGGCAATATTTCTAGGAACATAAAGAAAAAATATTTCATACTAGATGAGCAAAGTAAATACATTTTTTGGAAGGAAAAGCATTAACAACTGAAAAAATCAGGAAAGCCTTTGTGTCTGAGTAAGTGAACTGAGCTCTGAGGGGGGCTAAGAATTGTAAGAGGGTGTGATTATGGGGGCGGTGGGAATGTTCCAGAAAAGCATGAAGGACAGTCTATGAAAGGCATGGAAATAGGAGATGCAATTTCAAATATAAGGAACAACAGTAAATGGGCCAGTTAAACTGGAAAGTAGAACATAAGAAAGGGAGAAATAGGAAATCCCTCTGGAAGTACCGGAGGGAGCCAGGTTGAAAAAGGCTTAAGTGCCTGACAGAAGAATTTATATTTTATCCTTGAGTCAATGGGCAGATAATAATGCTTCTTGTGCAGGAAAATAATGTGGTCAAACCCAGGTTTTAAGAATATCAATTGACAAACTGTCTGGAAGAGAGACTGGAGGTATGGAGGCCAGTTGGAAGGTTTATAGAGGGAATACAGACCTGAAGTAGAGGGGAAGGGGGGTGAGTGGAGATAAGGTACCGATGAGAGAAGAATCGGTAGAACTTGGCCACTGATACCACTCAACAACAGGCAAGAGACTGAAGAATGGAAGATGACGCCAAAATTTCCGGTCTGGATGACTGGAGAGGAATCTGTACTCTTCCTCCTAGATTATTACAGGTGAAAGGCTTCCACTCCCCTCTTTTGTCCAATTAACTTTGGCCTGACAACTTTCTCAGAGCTTCAGAGGATGTCTCTGGTTACCCAGAAGGCCATGTACATGATGCCCCATTACTGGTACATTGACAGAACCAACAAGCATTTGAGATTTGGCAGAACTGAGCTGTAACCTACTTATACCAGGTGTCTTGGCTTATGAGGAAGTGTTCCTTTCTGGGAAGGACTTTCATTCGATTTTAAAAATATGTATATTTATAGCACATTTACATCCTTAACTCTGAAAAAGAAACCAGCCAGCCATATGGTGAAATCCAACTATAGAAATTCTCCATAAGGAGACCCAGTCAGAGGCCTGCCCAGTCAGAACACAGGCCAAGACATGCGGTTTAGACATCTCTCGAGATCTCTAAAAAGACTTTTTAGGAATGAGGGGCATAAAAGGTGAACCGGGAGAGATTGAGTGGCATCTGGAGAAGTGACCAGAATATACTTGTACCCACAGACCACACATCTTTCCACTGCCCTATCCTTAACTCATAGGATTAACTCCAAATGCAAAGACACGATGATTTAAATGCGGATCTCGTCCTCCCTCCCCAAAGCAACAATGGGGTTAGATTCTGAGGATTGGAATGGGCAGAACTGACTCTGCTGTCCTTCCATTGGAGTCAGCCAGGCAGGATGAATGTGGTTGGAAAATCAGGAAGGACCTAGATAAAAATCCTGCCTTTGAAACTTACCAGCTCTCTCAAAAACCGTATGAAAATGAATGCTCCAAATCACTATTAACTACAGAAATTCAAATTCTAAAAATACATTTTATTTATATAATTTATCTTTATACATCTAGAATTTCCTCCCAGTATCTCTTCATCTACCTGCTCCCAGAGAGCCATCTCATAAAATGAATAGTTGTAAAGAAAAATTCAACCAAAAAGAAAAGATCAATACATCAAAGAAGTCTGAAAATACAGGCAGTGATACATACTCATGGACCTCCCTCCTCTGCAAAGGAGGGGGGTAATTCTCTTATCTATCTCTTCTTTGGGACCAAATTTGTTCTTCATAATTCACAAGATTCACTTTTTATTGTTTTGTAGCTCTTCTTCATTCCATTTATAACATTACAGTCATTCTGTATATGTTTACTTCATTCTGCATTGGATCATGTGAGTCTTTCTGTGATTCTTTGTATGCATCATGTTCATCATTTCTTTTAGTACAATAATGTCCCTTTACATTCATGTACCACAATTTGTTTAGCCATTCTACAATCAATGGTTATCTAGTTTGTTCCAGGTCTTTGCTATTACATAAAGTACTACTTTAGATTTTTTGATGTTTTATGGGAATTTCTTAATACCAATGACCTACTTGGGGTGTATGCCTAGTAGTAAAATCTCTGGGTCAAAAGAAGTGGGCATTTAGTAATTTTATTTGCGTAATTCTAAATTTCTTTCCAAATGGTTATGCTAATCCAAAGCTCCACCAATGATGCGCCAGTGGGCCAATCTCCCCACAGTCCCTCCAATATTGATTATTTCTACCTTTTGTCAATTTTACCAATTTACTGGGTGTGAGATGAAACTTCTGGGTTGTTTTGACTTCCATTTCTCTCATTATAAGTGATTTGGAGCTTTCTTTCATAGAGAAATTAAAATTAAAGTAACTCGATGTTTTTGGCTCATACCCATCACACTGGTAAAGATGATTGATGTCGGAGGAAATGTGAGAAGTTGGCCATACTAATGCACTCCTGGTGGACATGTGAATTGGCCCAGCCATTCAGGAAAGCAATTTAGAACTATACCCTAAAAGTTCCTAAACTGCGCATACCCTATGACCAACTGTATCGCTACTAGTCCTACACCCCCAAAGAGATCGAAGAAAGGGGGGAAACTTATATGTACAAAAACATTTAATAGCAGCTTTTTGTAGAACTGGAAACTAAGGGGATGTCCACATGCTGGAGAAGAGCTAAAAAAATTATGGGGTATGAATGTAATAGAATATTATTATGTAATAATAAGCATCAAAACAGGCCGTTTCAGAAGAAATGAGAAGACCTCTATGCACTGATGCAGAGTGAAGTCAACAGAGCCAGGGGAACAATTTATACCATGAAAACAACACTGTAGAGAGAAACAACCTTGAAAGACATGAGAAATCTGACCAATTCAATGATAAACCATGAGTTCAAAAGACTGAAAATGAAACATGCCATCAACCTCCTGTCGGAGACATGATGGGACATATATTTTGGACATGGCCCCATGTTGGAGTTTGTTTTTCTGGACTATGCATATTTATTATGAGGGTTTTATTTTTTTAGGGTTTTTATTGTACAATTGGGGACAGTAGGAGGGGAGCTAATAAATACTTACAAAATAAATAAGAGAATGAATTAATAAGTAAATAAATAGTTGCTTAAAGAAAGAACATTAGTTCTGTTACCATGGGCATATCACTTAATATCTCTTAGTCCTAGTTGCCTCAGCTCTAAAATGGGCAGAATAATCCCTGTAGTCCTTACCTTACAGTTGTTTCGAAACTCAAATGAGGGTTAAGTGCTTTGGAAACGTTAAGGTGCTATATAAATGTCTGTGTTATTATCTAAGGTCTACCCACAGGCTCATAAACCCACAAGATTGGGAGTTATTATTAGGTGTAACTATATTATTAAGGTTTAGAAATGTGTCCTTGAGGAGGGCAATTACAGTGTTCCCTGGCCCCAAGATGGTCCACGTAAAAATGTTTCCACTGACTTGAAGCTGTAGGGGTCCATAGAGAACAGATCAATAGCCCATTAAAAAGATGTG
>NC_050578.1:247213914-247321414 GCF_011100635.1 Trichosurus vulpecula
GGTGGAGAGGGAGAACCCAGGCTATCTTTCTGAAAGGACAGTATAGCACAGTGTCAGTCATTTGGTCAACAAATATTTATTAAGTGTTTATTACATATCAAGCACTGTGCTAAGTGCTGGGGATACAAAGAAAAACAAAAATATGGTCCATTACCCTCAAGAAAATTATATTCTAATGGAGGAGATAGCATGAAAATAAACACATAGATACATACAGGATCTTATTGGAACACAGTGGCTGCCATCTTTCTTTCTATTTGTCTTTATAAGACTCAGTTTCCTCAACTGTAAAATGAAGGACTTGGGCTCCCCCTTCAAAGTGTATGATTTTGTTTGGTATCTACTAAATTCCTCATAGTAATAATATATATGGAAGGAACTACAACTAGCAATTTTGCCCTTGGGCTAAGTTCTAAGAGCACATGCAATGGGTGGCTAATACAAATATGGCCCTTGGATAAGAGGAAAGGGAAATTGCTTACCTCAACTGCATTCATATAGTGCACTAGTGTAGCTGAGTTTTCTTACTATCTAGATGCTAAGCTCTGTTTCTTCTACACAGACAAAAGAGTAGAAGTGCTACCAGATTCCTCTAAATTTAGCACCCTGAGACAAAGCTCTAGTCACTCAGTCCTCATTATGGCCCTGGATAAAGGCACTCGTGCCTAAATTATATAGAATTGGCTTGGCTTCAAAAGGTAGTCTGTGAGTAAGTTAGAAAAGTTAGAAAATTATCTCTCAACTCATGAGTAATCAGGCAGATGAAACATGTACCATTGTCTCAAGGTCATGCCTACTCTTTGGAAACAACTTTGCTTTTTATGTGGCTGCTTTTTCACACACACCCCTTCCCCAAAGGTCAAGAGGCAGGCACATGGAGCATCCACTGGTGTTTTTTCTTCTGTCTTCCACATCCTGTAGTCTGTCCCTGATGTCTTCTCTCTGTTCCTCTCTGTGATTTCCTTAAGTGCTTTTAATGGCTGCTTGACACCAGGACATTGCCAGCCATGCGCTCCATTTGTAATCTGCATTTGTTGCTTGAGCTGAACTTGTAGGGTGACCTCTGCAAAAGAAGTGCTGGTGGGGAGGGGCTGGGGAAGAGGGAGCAAGGCTCCAGGCTGTTGGAGGGAACCAAGATGCTATATCCTAAATTGCAAATTTGACAAGAGCTGGAGGAGTGTTCTCACCTCCAGCCTCTTTGGTCCACAGTATCTGTACGTGCAATTTGTAGTTAGTTCATTATGATATAAGGGAACTCCCACATGCTGCAGGGAAAGAAGAAACAAAATGGATAACGAGCCCAGAGTACCTAGATCTCTCCCCAGTACTGGGCTTACTTTTTGATGCTGGCTATGTGCCTTGTCACCTTGGGAATGAACAAGCAGCTGCCTTTGAGGTAAAAAAACAGAGTACTTAGAGCAGCTCTTAATTATTCAGGCATTTATATTCCTGGGCTCCGGGACAGCCCTCTCTCTTTTTAACTATTTATTTAGTAACATCACCAAAGGAAACCTGGGTAGGAACCAAAAAAGGAGATAAAACTCAAGTCATTCTTTTATTTATTTGGCAAATATTTGCTCATTTCTATTCCTCAAAATATAAGTGCATTCTGTTGGACCCAGCACCACTCTAGGCACTGGGGATAACAAAACAACAAAAATAAAACAGCATCTACCCTCAAGGAGATTACACTTTATTGCAGGGATTCAATATGTACATAGGCAAATTAATAAAAATGATATACAAAGTTGAGAGGCAGGATATGAATAGGAGATGAATAACACCTTATCAGGAGTTTGGAAGACCTAGGTTCAGATCTTACCTCTTACATATGCTGGCTGTGTGACCCTGGGCAAGTCATTTAACTCCTCAGTATCTCAGGCTAGTGGTGTCAAACTCAGATGGACACAGGGGCCACTAAACCACACAGGAGGATCCCTGAAGGCTTCATCTGAACATATAAACCACATGTTACTATTCTATGTTTGAGTGAATTTTTATTTATCTTGTTAAATGTTTCCCAATTACATTTTAATCCGGAATTTTAATTTAATCTGGAAGTGTTGACCCACTATCATGTTTGACTCTGTTCTGATCTAGGCAGCTCTCTATGACCTGTATTACTAGAAGGAATTTCCTCACCTGGGAGTTCTCTATGCCAATGAAATCCTAAGTGAAGTCCCTATCTCTTTATCTCTATCCCTGTTCTATCCCCATCTCTTTCCCTATCCCTATCTCTATCTCTTTATCCCTATCTCTCTATTCCTATCTCTATTTCTATCATAATATTCTTAAAGTTTGGCACTAGGTACTGGGGATAAAAAGACAAAATGAAAAATAAATCATCTCTGTCCTCAAAGATCTTATATTTTACTAAGTCCTCTACAGCAGAGGTATCAAACTCATGTCCAGCAAAAACAGGAATGTCACCAGAACCAGATTAAAATGTAATTGGGAAATGTTTAACAAAAATACAATACAATGTAGATAATGTTACTTTATGCTTTTCTAAGTCAATTTGCAGCCTACAGGGATCTGTTTCTATTTGAAATTGATACCACTGATCTATCTGCATCACACCCAAGTCCAATCTTTCCCAAAGAAAATAGTTTTCAAGAACAATTTTATTTTTCTTCTAGATGAGTGATTCACCACCCAAACCTAGAATGTTTAGAATCTTCCAGAGTCTTGATACCCTTGGGGTATATACACAGGTCAACTGGCCATCCTCCTTTGGAAAAACTGTACATGCCTTAATGAGGCAGGGGAGCATTGGGCTGACATGCTATCCATAGATCTCTAACCTCAGGTCTGTCATTAACAAAGCAGTTTTTTGAGTGCTTGCAATGTACTTACCAATAGAATATAAGCCCTTAGAGGGAAGGAGCTGTTTAATTTTCTCTTTGTTTCCTTAGCAAGTACTTAATAAATGTTTGTTGAAATCAATTGTCAAATCAGATTACTAGAATTGCGCTAGGATTATACGGGCTCCCTATCCTCAAGGAACTTATTTTGTGGTTGAAGAGCCTTATCCTCAGATGATTATGACCTAGATTTTCAAAGGCTAAGCTCTGTCCTAAAATATTGGAAGTCTTCAAGTTATAGCTTTTCTGATCTCCAAGGATCAGCTTGACTTAACATGGAAAGACTTGTCATGAGTAGATTGTCCACTTGGTGACAAAACCTTTATAAGAAGTCTTTATAAATAAGACACACATAATAAACCTTTATAAATAAGAATATGTAAATGTAAATGCATTCACTTCTTACTTGGATGGATCCATGATCTCATCAAGCTGGGTGTTCCCCTCACTCTGTATTACAATCTATCCAAGTCTGCCTATCCAAGAGTAAACAATTAAAAATACAAGCAATGCCCCAAAGCAATGTATGATTAAATGCCAATTAAGTGGTACAAACGTTAAGTGTGATGAGTTTGTTAGAAGAAGAGATCACAGTGGTCTGGAATAATCAGGAAAGATTTCACGGGTAAGTCAGAATTTAAGCTCAGCCTAGAAGGATGGGTAGAATTTGAATGGACAGGAAGGACATCCCAAGAGGACATCCAAGAGAACATTCAAGGGAAAACAGCATGAGCTGAGGCTCCTAAGTCCACACTGTAATTTGTTAGGGACTCCAGTAGATTTGGCTCATTGTGGCTGCTGAAACTTAGGCTATAAATGAGTTTTAGAGAATGTGTAGATGTAAGTCCAATTCAATAAGCATTTATTAAATATCTCAGGGAGCTTACATTCTATTTAAGTTCTTCAAAGGCAGGTTCTTTTTCATTATTCTCTATGTTTCTAGCACTTAGCTCAATGTTTGGCAGAGTAGGTTCTTAAAGCTTGAATGGTGACATTTCCATTTTCTGTAACAAGAGAGTATGACCACATTAACATTGATGGAAAGCCATTGTAGAGTCTGTTCAAGAGAGGAGGATGGATTTAAATTTTCAATTTTCAATATTCATTCAAATCAGCCAATATTAAACACCTACAGTGTGCAGAGCACTATGCCAAACACTGAAAGAGATAGAAAACTAAACAGGACATGATCTTGCCCCTATAGAGTTTATAGTCTAACATAGACAGCCACAATATATACAATTACATGGATGCTAAGTAAAATAGAGAGATGTAGATCAAAGAATTACTTAAGGCTAAAGGGAAAGGTCATTACTGACAGAAATCAAGGAAGACTTCATGGAAAAAGGTTTCATTTGACTTGGGTTTTAAAGAGTAGGTATAACTTCAGCAGGTGAGGGGTGGCAGGAAAAGAAAGCATTCCATGTACTCAGAGAAGTGCAAATAAAAATCATGGAGGACCAGAAGTGAATGATGCTGCATTCGAGGGACAGAGAATAGACCAGTCTGGGTAGACCATTGAGTGTATGGAGAGAAGCAGTTAGGTGGAGCAATGGATAGAATGCTAAGCCTGGAATTGGAAGACATTAATTCACATCCAGCCTGGGCAACTCACTTAACCTCTTCCTGCCTTAGTTTCCTCATCTGTAAAGTGGAGATGATAATAATAGCACTTACCTCCCAGGGTTGTTGTAAGGATCAAATGAAATCATATTTGTAAAGAGCTTAGCATAGCACCTGGCACACAGCAAACGCTATATAAATATTAGCTGTTATTATTAGGTATTAAAATCAGCCTGAGGAGTTAAGATGCCTCCTCCTCACGTCTGTCTCTTAGAATCCTAGCTTCTTTCCAAGCTCAGCTCAAGTCCTGCTCTCTACATGAAGCCATTTCTGATCCGTCAAGCCCACCCCTCCTTTTGTATTTTGCATATACGTGTATCTACATATGCAAATAGATATATATATATATTTATACACATATATATGGAAGTATATGTACTGTGTGTACATGTTGTTTCCCTTGACAGAATATAAGCTCCTTGAGGGCAGAGACTGTTATGTTTTTGTCTTTCTATTTCCAGAGCCTAGCACATAGTGGGCTCTTTAACAAATGCTTATTGATTTATTGATTATCAGTGTATGGAGGACTTGCTTTAAAATCTAGAATATGAACAAAATAATAAATCAAACTGTGATGGATAATGTTTGCAGATATCTGAGGTGTACATTCTCACCCTAAATGTTTAACTATCTTGGTCAGAGCTGCCTTCAATCAACCCTTGTGTGGTGCTTGTGGAGCTGACTTAGACAATTAGCTTTAGGAATTGGGTATATTTACCCTGGTGAAAAGAGATGGGGTGGAGGAGGGCTAGGAGGATACAATTGCTACATTCATATAGTTAAAGATTTCTCCCATGGAAGAGAATTTTAAAGATTGCTTGGCCCCAGAAAGCAGAACTAAGATGAAGAGGTGAAAAATTTAGCCTTGACATAAGTAAGCAAGGCCAAATTTACTAAAAATTAGAGCTATCTCAGAGTAGAATAGGCTGTTTCTGGAAGTAGTGAGTTCACTCTCATTAAAGGGCTTCAAACAAAAACTGGATCATGATTTGAGTACGTTATAGAGAAGATTCTCTTCCCATGTGTGTTGAACTAGATTGTGGCTAGGTCTCTTCCAAATCTGAAGTTTTTTACACTGAAATATACATAAGTGTTTGTTATTACAAGCTAAATTACAAGACACTGTCTTCCAGACTTCCTTGGCTGCATTGGAATTTTGTTGTAATGGATATGCTGTGATAATGTCAAGACGTTTTGAAGGATGGAGAAAGCAGGCTGAAGATGGCATGGGTCTTCTCAATTCAATGCCTCAAGGCCACAGGACTTTGTTTAAATTAGTCTGCTTTGCTTAATCGGAAAGGTGAGAACAGATCAGGGAGCTTAATTCTTTTCTCTCTATGCATAAGAGCCATCCATTGGTAGGGGTAAAACTTCTTATAGAAAGAAGGCTGAAAAGGGGCCAACTATGGTCCAACTCTGTAAATTTATGATCCTAAATTTCTTCTAAGAGCAGCTCAGGTACCAACTCCTCCACAAAGCCTTTCCTGATCCCCCAGTCATTGATGCCTCTGACATTCTTGGAAACATTTTGTAAAACTTTCTACGCAGGTGTTGGGACCAGACCTTTGATTTCATTGCTATAGGGACATCTCATGTTTGGAAACTCCATCTACCAATGCAGATCAGGACCTTTTCTGCAATTTAGAGCCAGTCAATAAACATGTATTATGTGCCTACTGTATGCCAGGCACTGTGCTAAGTGATGGGGATACAAAAAAAGGTAAAAGACAGTCTCTGTTCTCATGGAGTTTCCAGTCTAATGGGGGAAGACAATACGCAAACAAACTATAGACAGGATAAATTGGAGCCATGATCAATGCAGGAGATAAGGCACTAGCATTAAGGAGGATGCAGGAAGACTTCCTAGAGAAAGTGAGATTTTATCTGGGATTTTAAGGAAGCCAGAGAAGCCAGGAGGTGGAGATCAAGAGGGAGAGAGTTCTGGTCATGGGGGACTGCTACTAGAATTTAGGGTGATTGGAAGGGTAACCAAGAACAACTGAAAAGTTAAGTGGTTTGCCCAGTCACAAAGCTGGTGTGTGTCAGAGGGAGGAAGTGATTAATCCACTAGGGCCATGCTACTTCTGAACTTTGGATTATTTACCTAGGTACACATCTAAACTCCCTTGAGGGAGGAGCTGCTTCATTTCTGCCCTTGAATCCCCAGTGCCTAGCACAATTGTCTTGCTTCATAGTAAGGGCTTAATAAATGTTAGTTGAATTGAACGCTTGGAGATACTCACACATTCCTCCTTTGCCTTTATTCCATTCCAATCTTTCATCTCTTTCAAATCAGTTTTCCTCCCCTTGTTTTCCATCACTCAGCTCTGGCTGGGGAGTTGACTCATTCAGACTGGAGAGCATTCAGGCATGAGGACAGAAATCTCTCCAGAAACTGGTGACAGGCCATCAGCAGTCTCTTAGAGGTCACATCCCTTGGGAAGAAATAGTGCCATTGACATCAAGAGCTCAGCCTCTTTAGCCCACCTGGGCAGGAAGCAAGAGTCTGTGTCACTGAGGCAAGAGAGAGGGCAAGACATAAGGGAGATCTCTGATTCTGGCTGTCTACTGAGCTGAGGTCTATCAAGGAAGTAGAGGTTGTACTTCTAGCATCAGCCCCCATTTCCCTCGTCTTAATATGTATGTGGGGATCATGCTGGTCGGTTGGAGGATTGGAAGTATTGAAAAAGATCTCACAGATCATCTAATCCAATGTTTGCATTTTACAAATAAAGAAATTGCTATCCAGGGAGGAGATGTCTAAAAATCATAGAATATCAGAGATAGCAGGGACCTAAGACAAAGCCAGTCCAATCTCTCATTTTATAGATGAAGAAATGAAGCCACTGAGAAAAAATGTTAGGGAATCTCTGAATGGATAGAGATATAAGTGAGGAAATTTTGTCCCAAAAAGAAGATGTTGGTAATTCATGGACTATCCAAAATAGCAGGGACCTTCAAGATAATCTAGTCCAATGTCTTATTTCACAGCTAAGGAAACTGAGACCCAGAGAGAGGCTAGGGAATCTAAGAATAGCAGAGCTGGGAGGGATCTTAGAGATATAAGACAGGAAACTGTTACCCAGAGGGGAGAAGGTGAGAGAGTCATAGCATCATAGAATGCCATAGCTGGGATGCACCTCACAATACAGAATATCAAAGCCACAAGGGACTCAGAAATCAAAAAGTCAACCACTGTATTTTACAGACAAGGAGGCTCAAGTGAAGTCACTTGCCCAAGGTCACATAAATAGTAAAGGAACCAAGAATTTAACCCAGGTCCTCTGGCTTCAAATCCAGCAATCATTTAAAATCCAGCAATCACTCTTTGTACCACATCACACTATCTCCCATTACCTAGCTCTACCCTCATTTTACAGGTGAACAAACCGAGACCCAAAAATAGTCAGTGATCTGCCCAAGGTCATATAGATACCATTCTTTACTGTCTGATATCTTTTAAAAAGGGAGAAAAGGGGGGAAGAAGAGAAGGAGAAGGAGGTGGAGGAGGAAGGTCAGAAACGAGAAGGAGAGAGAGAAGGAAAGAAGGAGGGAGGTCAGAAGAGAGAAAGAGAGAGAGAAGGAGGGAAGGAGGAAGGAAAGAAGAAGAAAAACAAGCCCACTCTATTTCCAAAATAACTCCAAAATATCCTGAAGAGAGGAACATGGAGGGGAAGAAGTTGAGCCAAACTGGCTAAGCCTGGCTGGTCCCCATCCTCTGTGGTGGGAAAGAAAAAGCATTTGATCAGCAGCCAAGCCCCATCAGTCCTACCAGACCCAGTAGCAATGTCAGATAGCAGACTCAGGGAAGGGGAGGGCTGGAGAAACAGTATATGGAAGAAACTAGTTTTCTCTTTCCAGTTGAGTACAGAATAAGTCTTTCTGCAGGCTTGAACAAAAATAAATAAATAAATAAATAAATATAAAAGGAGTGTTAATTCTGTATTCTGCAGCTTTCCCGCATTTACAATCAAAGGGCACTAAAAATAGTTTGGAAGAAGCCTGACTTATTTTTTGCACTTCTGTAATGTCTTTATATTGAAAAACAAGCACCCAAAGAATGCTCCTGTCCTTTCCTCTGAGTAGTTTATTGTGATGTTTATTTTGCTAACATCCCTCCTGGACTACCCCCGCCCCACACAGAGCCTTGCTAACACCAATGAGGAGGGTGGTGGTTTTGAGTGCTGAGTGGGTGGATGGGTAGAGAATGAAATCTATATGCTTTGTTAACCTGTCTTCTGGAAGGTGGGAGAGCTACCCGGAAGACATGAGTGGGAATGAGCTCCTTTTGTCCCCTTAGTCTAACTTTTCCTGTACAAAAACACTTGTTACTCTCCCTTACTAATATTGATATCAGTAAGAAAAGTCACATAGGCACATAAGTTGTCAGAACTGGAAGGACACAGAATATTAGATCTGAAATGTCCAATATTAGAAATGGAAGTGCCCTTGGAATCTTGAATGTCAAAGTTGGAAGGGGGCTTAAAACACAGAATATCAAAGCTGGTAAGACTCTTTGAACATATTCTTTTTCCATATACTTATTATATTCTCATGATATTTATTATATTTTTCATGTTCATATATTCATATATTTCATTTCATATATTAGATTATTATCATTTTCAGATAGGTTCATCACTGATAGGTTGGACACCAGGCGATGAATATTTTGATGATTGGGACAACTTAGCCTTCTACTAAAGTGGAGTTGGAAGAGGTATCCACATCACTCCTGACCCCTTCCTACCTTTCCAGTTTTCTTACACCTTCATCCCTTCTGCATACTCCATGATCCAATGACATTGGCCACTTTGCTGATCCTCAAACAAATCCCTCCATATTCCAGTTCTGTGCATCACTCACCTGTGTCCCCACACCTGGCACTCCCTCCTCTTCTCCATCTCCTGGCTTCCTTCTAAAATCCAGCCTTCTTCAAGAAGATTTTCCTGGTCCTCCTTAATGTCAGTGCCTTTCCTCTGGGATAATTTCCTTCCAATTTATCCAGTACCTATCTTGCTTGTCTGTAGCTGTTTGCATGTTAACTTTCCCACTAGATTGTGAGCTCCTTGAGCACAGGGGCCATGTTTTTTGCCTTTCTTCATATCTTCAGAGCTTAGCACAGTGCCTGGAACAAAGCAGGGGCTTAATAAATGCTTGTTGATTTTACTTAACTTGTCTTAAATGCAAGCTGATCCCCCTACTTGAGGAGTTAAAAGGGTTTGATGATTGGCTCTCTGTGCTTCAGAGAAGAAATGCTGTTTCATCGATTATTTCATCCATCCTGTCTAAGGAGCCAGAAAGAAAAAAAGGGTTCTAATAAAGGTAATCCAAACCACTATCAGGAGGATGTTAGTAGAAGAATGTGATACAGAAAAAAAAGAGAGTACCCAAGAACCTCAGAGCTATTCGAGAAGTTCGAAGTTCTTTCCTTGGAGGTGAATCCAGAGCTTTGGAACGAGTGCTTCTTGGAGGCAATCAGGAAGATGTGAATATGCAAGGAAACCTGTTATTGTCCTGTAGTAGAGGGTATAGGATCTCAGTACCAAGGCATTCAGAGCTAAAAAGAGCAGTAGTCTCTTCTTTCTAACAATAAGGAAAATGAAGCCTAGAGGAAGTTAAATGACTTACCCAAGGTCATATAAGCAAGTCTATGGCAGAGCTGAGATGTGATGCCAATCCAATGCTGTTACCTCTACACTTATCTTCTTTTCATTTGGATACAGGTTATGAAGGTGGCCATAAGTAAATTCAATGGGGTCAGCTAGAAGGTGTTCTGTCTTTAGAACAGGGGTCCTTAATCTTCCTTGTACCATGGACCCGTATGTATCAATTTAAATTAAAAATTATTTAAATTTAAATGTATTTTATTGAAATTCATTTAAATTCATCAATTTAAGCAAAAAAAAATTTATGGATTCCAGGTGAAGAATTTAGAAGGCATATTATGACTGAGAACTTGCCAAGAACCTGATAACTGACATGTCTAGTGATTGATGTGGAAACAGATTGCACTACAAGAAAAAATTGGAATTTATCATAAGATCATAGATTTTAAAACTAGAAGATACCTTAGAGGTCCTCAAGTGTGACCTCTTTATTTTATAGATGAGTAAATTTTAAGTGACTTGCTCAGGTCAATGGCTGAGGCAGGATTTGAACTCATGTATTCCTGACTCCGGGTACAGCTCTCCATCTACTATGCCACCAAGCTCTGATGACACTAAAATCCTGTGTAGATATGGAAAGATCCAGAATAAGGAATAATGTTTCCATCTCTTCTCTTCTGTATTAACCTTCCAGCAGATAAAGAGGAATCATTTAACCTGTTCCTGGGAGCTATAATGAGAGAATATCTATCAATCCAACAAATAATTATCACACTTTATACAAAGTTGAACCCAGCATAATTCTCAACCCTAAGGTCCCCTCTTACTATGAAGAATGCAACAAATAAACAAATTATAATACAGCACAGAATATGATGTCTTCAAATAGCTGAAAACTATCCCCCCCCACCTACTCATCATTCACATGTCTCTAGTTCTGTGGAGGGTACCATCATCTTTCCAGTCACCCATGTTTACAAACTTGGAGTCACTCCCAGGTCTTGACTTCCCCTAAAACTGATATTGAACGAGTTTCTAAGTCTTGTAAGTTTTGCCTCTACATTCCTTGTTCCTGTCCCATTTTCTCCACTCACAGAGATACATCACTCATCCTTACCTCTTCACTTAGACTATTGCAATAGCCTCTTGATTGACTTCCTTCCCTCAAGACTCTTCCCTTTTCCTATCCACCCTCTGTGTGGCTGCCAAAATAATCTTCGTAAAGTGAATATCTGACCATATTACTACCTCATCAAAAATCATCACTGGCTCGCTATTACCTTTAGGACACCATTTAAAGCCCTTCACAATCTAGCTCCAACTTATCTTTCCAGTCTTATTTCACTCACACACTCTATGACGCTCCCAGCCAAACTGACAGACTTGC
The DNA here is from genome assembly GCF_011100635.1 of Trichosurus vulpecula. Taxonomy (NCBI): domain Eukaryota; kingdom Metazoa; phylum Chordata; class Mammalia; order Diprotodontia; family Phalangeridae; genus Trichosurus; species Trichosurus vulpecula. The sequence continues at coordinate 247,225,398 of NC_050578.1, forward strand.
TATTCTCTTAACTCAACATTTCATCTCTCCCCTCCATCCATCCACACTGATGGTCCTCCATGCCTGAAATGCCTTTCTCCTCACTTCCATCTCTTAGAATCCTTGGCTTGCTTTCAAGCTTAGCTAAGATGTTGCCTCCTCCAGAAAGCCTCTCCTGGTGCCCCTCATCATTTATGTTCTCTTCCAGTTCTAATTATTTTGTATTTTCTTGTCTGTTTATTCATTATACCCTCTAGTAAAATGTATGTTCCCTGAGGGCAGAGATTGTTTTTCTCTTTTCTTCATATCTTAGCTTAGACTGCCTGTGTCTTAGCTCAGTGTCTTAAACATAGTAAGCGTAAATGCTCTTACCCTTTAAAATCTATATAAGTTTAGCTATTGTTATTATTTAGCAAATGATTACAAAATTAAATTGGATAGGATAGAATAGAACTAGATAGAATGGAATGGAACCGAACTGAATTCAAATTTGATTGAATTGAATAGAAAAGCCATTGTATGAATGAGGGAAAAGAGCTATTCCAAGATGCTCATGAGGGTAGAACTAAAATCCATGGGAGGAAGTCGTCAGAAAGGCAGATTTCCGCTCATAGAGCCCTTCCTCATAGTGACCAACTAGTCAAAGCTGTCTGACCATGGAATGAGATATCTGCATAATGAGTGGTGAGCAACACATCGGTGGAAGTGTTCAAGCTGACATTGGAAGACTTCACCTATCCCAGCGTATTATAGACAGGAACACCACTGTGGGAATGAGATTGGACCTGATGAAATCTAAGGGCCCTTCCAGCACTAAGCTTCCATAATGTCAAGTATCTAGCGTTCTGCCCCCTCTCCATTCTAGTCTTCCTGGGTCTTAGGAAGGTAGAAGTGGTGGAATAGATAGAGCAAAGGATTTAGAGTGGAGAAGATATAAGTTTGAATCTTTCTCTGTGATCCTGCTCCAATCTCTCACTAACCTCTCTCTTCAGATGTAAAATGTGGAAATGATAGCACCTACCTCCTAGGGTTGTTGTGGGGATCGAATGAGATCGTATGTGTAAAGTGCTTTGTAAACCCTAATGTGCCACGTGAATGCTAACTGCTGTTATTATTGGTATTTGCTTAGCTTTTTTATTTATTGTATCCTCAGTTATAATGGAAGCTTCTTGAGAGCAGACAGGGGCTGGTTTTCATCTTGTCATGTTTTTATTTTTTACTGCCCCCTCAAGGCAGTGATTCTCCACCTGAAAATGACAAAGAAGGAGATAAAGGCAATGGTGGGTTTAGGGACCAGCCACTCCACTGCGCCCCTTCTTGCCTGGCATGTCAAGGTTTCCTCCAAACAGATGCTCTCCAAAAGGCAACTGCCACCCTTTCTGTGTGTCCTGGATGCCTCACTCTGCACTGAACACTTCAGGAAACGCTGTCCTTTTCCTGCCTTGGTATTGTATCATTTTCATCTCTTGCTGCCAGAGCTAGCATTTTCTATGCAGGCAGCACCTTTGGGGAATTCAAACAAACCCTCTGCTGTGGTTTGATGAAGTCAAATTAGATGTGGCACTCGTCTCTTCAGCTGTCGGGGCTGCACAGCCTTTCTCGTGATAGGAGCAGATTCATATTAACCAAATCTGACACATCATCGTCAGCCATTAGTGCACCGAATTGGGGTTGGAGTTTCTATGGTTTGTAGCCTTTTCTCAAGTTAACAGGCAGTCAGCTGTGTGACCGGTGCTTACTCTGCCTCCAGGACGAGGTGCAGACACATAGGTAAACCCTTGAAGAAGGAGGACACATGCTAACCAGACGCTTCACATTTGCAAACATTTCTACCTCCTCTGTGGGTTTGCTTCTGTTCTAATGAAACTAGCCAGCCTTGAGACATGGGTTCAAATCATGCCTCTCCCACTTATTCCCTATGTGACACAGGACAATAATAATGTTAGCTAACATTTGCGTAGTGCTTGTTATGTGCCAGGCGTGGTGCTAAGTGCTTTGCCATTATTATCTTATCTGATCCTCATAATAATCCTGAAAAGTAGGTGCTATTAGGATCCCCATTTCACAGATGGGGAAATTGAGGCAAACAGGAATTAATTAAATACTTGCTCAAGGTCACACAACTAGTAAGTGTCCGTGGTCAGATCTGAACTCCAGTCCTCCTGACTCTAAGCCTGGCTGTCTATCGACAGAACTACCTAGTCAAGTCTCTGAGCCTTTTTCCTTATCTATAAAATAAATGTGATGACAGCACCAAGTTTATAAGGAAGTGTGTGGTGAGCATGATGACGACAACGATGATGATGATGATGATGGTGATGATGGGAGGTAGTGTTCAGGGTCAGAGCAAAGAGAGCTGGATTGGAATAGAGGAAGCATGCCCAGGAAGACTTAGAATCAAATCCCACTCCATAGCGAGACAAGTGCCTCAAACTTCTCTCTGCCTCAGTTTACCTATGTGGCAAATGAGGGGATTGAACTCTTCTAACAGTCCTCCAAGCCCCCTTCAAGCTCTAAATCTGTGATCCCATGACATGAGTTAAAATATAGGCTCTGTCACTACTTACCATCGCTCTAAGGCTATGAGTCTGTGTTCTAAAATTTGCAGAATGCCTTACACAGAATCATAGATTTAGGACCATGAGAGACCTCAGAGGCCATCTAGTCCAAGCCACTGATTTTACAGATGAGGAAACGGAGACAGGGGCAAGTGACTTGCCCGAGGTCACACAGGCCAAAAATAGCAGAAATGGGATTTGAACTCAGGTCCTATGACTCCTGATCCGGTACCTTCTTCTTCCCCAGCCCAGGACTTTGTTGCAACTTGCTGTCTCAGGAGTGCAGAAAGCAAGCCCACGCATGAACCAGAGACAGATTCTGTTCTTGGCACTGCCTGAAGGCAAACAGGCACTTTGCAGACTTCTTGCTTGGACTGGCACCTGTATTCTCTATCATCCCATTCCTGCTCCCAGTTGTGAGTGGATGGTATAATCACGTTTGAGCCTCCCTCCTGATGTCTGAGTATCCCCCACGCAGGCTCTATATTCAGCTCCCATCGGCTTGTTTTTTTCCCCCTAAACATCTGTGTTTGCTGCCTGGAGGAGCATCGTACTGAACACGGCCCTAATGTTTTAAACGGAACCTTTTTCACTTATGTTGGGTGTTGGCAGTGTGCTAGACGTCCTACTGAGTGGGGAGGTCCACATGCGTGTTTTCTTCTCTCTTCTTTTAAGTAAGAAAAACCTCATCTCTGACCCAGGATGATAGAAAGGATCCTACATTTAAAGCTGGACGAGGTCATGGGGACCAACCCCTTCATTTTACAAAGGAGAAAGCCAATGCCCAGGATGTGACTTACAGAAGGTCACAAGGTAGTCAAAATGGCTGGGATTGGAATCCCCTTTTAAAGGAGAAGATGAGCCACAAGTGACTGATGAGAATGAACCAGTTTTTCTCTGTGACATGAGTTCTATGAGAAAAGAGGGATTGGATTTTCATCTTGGCCACCAAAATCCAGCTGTTTCTTTAGGTTCAGCCCTGCCAGGGTTGCCAGACCATGTTCACTAAGCAATAATGGGCAGGTAGGAGAAGGGCATGAAGAGAGTCAGGGAGGCAGAGGGCTTCAAAGGATTTTGACTCCAAAGGATGAATGGGGAAACAAACCTCCCTTTCTCTTGGCAGAGAGGTGATAGATGATGGAAACAGAATGAGGAATACATCTTCAGATGGTCAATGAGCATTAACTTAGTGCCTCCATAGCCAGTAGGCATTATCCTAGGTGCTGAGTGTGCAAAAATAGAAATGATGTAGTCCCTGCCCTCAGGGCACTTACCTACTAATAACCCCCTTCCCATGTAGGTAGGATAGTGTTGGGAAATTTTCTTTATTCTTTTCCACTCCTGTCTGCTAGCTAGGCATCACCTAATTAAAAAGTAACAGTTGCCTTGAAAAATATTTAATATATAGCCTAATTAAAAAAGAGAAACCAACAATGCCTGACCCAGAAAAGCTGCTATGGCCCTGTTGTATGTCCCTGGGGATACACCAGCTCTCTCTGGTGTCTGGCACATGTGTACTTGCATAGGGCACCCATAGGAGCAGTTCTGGGCCAAGGAGGTAGGTGATGAGCCCAGAGATCAGGGTCTTACAAAGAAAATGAGGAACAATCCCATGAACTCAGACAATCGTTGCACCAAAAAAAAGAAAAGAAGTCTGATTTTTCCATTTTTAAAAAAGGTAATTTGCATGAGACTCATCCATCTGCAGCAGCAAGGGCAATTTAAAGTAATTGAGGCATATAGGCCTCCTACACTGGTTCTCATTATCTGCCACCTGGGCCAGGTGCCTTGACCCTGGGGCCAACCCCAGCCTCAGCCTTTATAAAGCAGGGCAGCTTCCTTTGGTTTTTAATAATAATTACAGCATCCATCTCTGTAAGGCTTTATGGCTTACAAAATGCCTTGATTATAACAACCCTGAGAGGTAGGTTGTAATGGTAGCATTAGTAGTAATTATTATCAATATAAGTAAAATAATAATAATGTCATGTGTTATAGAGTCAGGGAGGCCATCTCCAGGCATCCTGGTGTGTATCTGGCCACTGGACCCAGATGGCTCCAGAGGAGAAAGTGAGGCTGGTAAGCACAGCCCTCCCTCACTTAAATCCCATTCACTTGCATGTCATGGCATCACCTCCATGACGTCATGGTCCTCTTTGGGAATGAAGGACAAGCAACAAAAGCAACAGCAATAGAGTCAGACTTTGGAAATGGGATGACCCAGGGTCAAGCCTGCTTCTGACATATACTGGCTATGCGACTACCAATTAAGCAATCAAAGAGTGTTTATTAAACACTTACTATGTGCCAGGCACTGTTCTTGGTAAGGGTGGGGGAGCTCACACTACATTCTGATGGAGGAGAGAATATGTTAATAAGTTATTTGGTTGGATGGTTGGTTGTTGTCTTTTGTTCTCAAAGAGGACCAAGCCAACCTCACTCACTATATTGGAGTCAGGGTACAGTATGTCTGTGACTGATCAGACTAATACAAGCTCAGAACACTCTACTGCAGGTCAGGCAAATATGAACAACTTATTTACCAGGTAATGGAAGGTAGATCAGATGGAAAGGCACTAGTAGTTGGGAAGGTCAAAGGTAGATAGGGAGGCCTCCCCAAAAAGGTGGGATTTGAGTTGAGTCTTAAGAAAGCCAGGAGGCCAAGATGAGGATGGACACCATTCCAGGTTTTGGGTATTTGGGATAACCAGAGCAGAAGCACAGAGATGGGAGATGAAGCATCAGAGGGTGATGAATATCAAGTAAGCCTGGAACTGGATCATAGAGTATGTAGAGGATGAGTCAGGTATGAGAAGATTGGAAAGGCAGGAATGGTCTAGGTCATGAAGAGATTTTCATGGCAGACAGAGCACTTCATAGGTGATGCTAGAGGCAATAGGGACCTACTGGCGTTTATTGATTAGGATGGTGATGTGATCAGACATGACCTTTGTGGAAGATCACTTTGGCGGCTGAGTGCAGAAGAGAATGGAGTAGGGAAAGACTGGAGACAGGGAAACCCATAAGCAGACTACTGCAGTACTACAGCCATGAGATGATAAGGGGATATATTTGGAGTTATAGCCATATGAGTGGAGAGAAGGGGACATTTATAATAGATGTAAAGATAGAAACAATAAGATTTGGCAATGTGTCATTTATGGGGGTGGGGGCAGAGTACAAGTGAAGAGTTGAGGATAACACAGAGGTTTCAATCCTGGGTGACTAGGAATATGATAGTTCCAATAATAATAATAGAGACATTTAGAAAAGGGAGGGTTTTTTGGAGGGAAACAAGTCCTGTTTTGGACATGTTGCTTTTGAGATACCTACATGATATCCAGTTTGAGAAGTCTAAATGAGAAACTAGATCTCAGTAGAGAAACTAAGGCTAAATATATGGATCTGGGAATAATGTTCATAGAGATGAAAATTGAACCCATGAGAGCAGGTGAGATCCCCAAGCAAGATAGTATAGAGGAAGAAAGGAAGAGGTCCTTGATCAGAGACATGAGAGTTGCATATGTTTAATGGAAATGGCATGGATGAAGACTTATCAAAGAGTAGGAGAAAAAGACCAAAAAGGAGTGGTCAGACCAGGAAGAGAACCAGTCAGTCACTCAGTCAATAAACACTTATTAAGTGCCTACTATGTTGCAGGCACTGGGCTAGGTGCAACACTAGCCATGACAGTGCAGTATCATAGAAACCTAGAAAAGATAGAATATCCAGGGAGAAAAAGTAACAGTGTCAACTGCTGCAGAGATTAAGAAAGACAAGGATCAAGAAACGGCCATTAGGTTTGCCAATGAGAAAGAACTTAAGTGATTGGAGAAAGCCATTTCAACCAAAGGATGAGGTTTGAAGCCAGACTACACAGGTTTTAAAAAGAGAGAGAGTTGAGGATGTAGAGGCAACCAATATAGTTAGCTTTCTTGAGGATTTTGATTGATAAGGGAGGGGGAGATATTGGGGCTGTAATGAGTGGGGATGGGAGGACCAAGTGAATTTTTTTCAAAGAATGGGTGGGTGAGACATGGGCATGCTTTTAGACAGCAGGGAAGGAGTCAGTAGGTAGAATATTGAAAATGAGAGTAGGGAGTATAATGGGAAGCTCTGGAGGATATGAAAGCAAGGGGGCATGCAGAGGAGTTGTGCTTGGCAAAGAGAAGGACCATGTGAGAAAGGGGTGAAGAAGGTATCTTTGTGATGTGAGATGATAAAGAGGAGAGCAGAGGGAGATATGAGCAGAGGGCTTTGATTTTGGAGGGGTGGTGTATGAGGGGAGGCATCAGTAGAGGGCAGGTGGTGCCATCAGAGGCTTAAGAAGGAAGAAATTCTGGAATACTTGGGAGAGAGTCAATTGATTAGGGAGGAGTAGAAAGATTGCTTTGATGCTATCAAAGCCCAACTGAGATTAGATAATGTAAATTTGCAGTGGACCCAGTCACCTTGGCTTCAGGATTTCTGCTCAGTGGTGTGTGAATAGGAGTGAAGGTAGAAAATGGTGGCAGTGATCCAGGACTGAGGTTTGGCTAGGCATGGTAGGACAAGGAAGTGAGAGATTTAAGAGTAGAAGATGTTGAGAGTTTAACTGATCCACTAAGTGATCAAGATAAGGGAGCAGAGACAGCATAGCCTAACCAGGGGTGACAGCCAAGGAGAGAGCTGAGGGGGACAGGAGGAATTAAAGGGAATGGGAAGGAAGATTTAGGTGTCATAAAGCATAGGGGAAATTTAATGATAAAAGATTATGATCAGTAAAGGAATTTTGGACTTCATGAAAATGGAAGTGGACCATTTCTAGGTGATGGCAAGATCAGGGATTTGACATCATGATAGTAGTAGGAGTGGTGATAATCAATATTGAAAATAATGAGAGGCAGCATGGCTTAGTGAATGGAGAGCCGATCTGTGGTTGGAGTCAGGGTGACCCAGGTTCAAGACCTGCCTTGCCACACACTAGTAATACGACCTTGGACAACTTAACCTCCCAGGGCCCTAGACAATTCCCTAAAGCCTGAAGTTGGAGGACAGTTGCCAATCTAAATAAGTAGAGAGAGTTTCCTCTTGAAGAATTGCCTAAACTGATTACGTATCAGGTCCAGACCCATTCAAAGAAATAATAATACCAGAAAGGCAGGGTTGCATATTGACTAGGAGATTGCCCTTAGAGCCTGAAAGGCCTGATTTCAAGTTTCTTCTGTGCTGTGTACCATGTGTTTGGCCCTTGGGCAGGTCCATTAACCATCTCAGTGCCCTGGCGATTCCTTAATATTAGAGGTAATAGAAAAGTTGCCAATCTGCATCCATGAAGGGAGTTTTCACAACCTGGGCATTCCCCCATACCAATGAAATCACAAGTTTGGACAATAACAATTATAATAATGACAGCTGGCCTTTGTGTAGAAGTCCCAAGTTTACAAAGGCACTTTACACACTTGATCCTGTTTGATTTTCATACCCACCTTGGAAAGCAAGCACTGCATGTTTTATTTTTCCCATTTTGTGAATGAGGTTAAATAACTTTCTTAATGTCACAAGGACCAGAGCAAGGTCTGAAGCATGGACCACTACCTCCTATTTGGGTCCCCCCCAAAGGCACCCTAATTTTAGCCTTATGCTTGGCATTGGTCCCAATTCCTAGCCACCTCATTAACTACTTCCCAGACCTCTATAAGGAAACCTCATTTTAGGGGAAGAGAGACCTAGTGACAGCTCCCCTCCCTAACCACAGGAGAGGTAAGTATAGAAATGCTTTCTCCTGTCCTCAGAATCCAGGAAGCTGGTTTGTCTGAAATGCTGGCTCGCCACCCTAACTTTCTTCCCTTGAGTGCATTTGCAGGCCAGTGGATGGGGGCGGCTTGTTGGTTACGGCCCTGGAAAAACCTCTAATCGGAACATCTCACAGCTGGATATGCAGCTCAGCAGGCTGCCATGTGAGCAGCTGTTTTATAGGGAAACCAGATGAGAAAATCCACTCATAGAGATGAATGGATTCAGCAAGGGTCCTCTTTGGGGGAAACGAGGGGAGAGAGAATGAGGTTGCCACTGCTTTTCGGTGGTTGATTTGTTGGGGAAATATGTCACCACTTCAGCGACAGCTATGGTTTTTCCTTGCTAGCTGGTATCATCTGGGGCTTGATCTAATCTCATTACCAATGAGATGTCATCATTTAGAAGAACAATAGCTACTCTCAGGTGTCTCTTTTCCATCAACACCCAGTGCCTGGGCCAATGATGTGGGTGGGTGTCTGACTGGTCATTCTCAGGCAGAGACAGTTTGGAAATAAATAATTTGTGCTCTCCTACAGAGTCACAATGGTACAAGGGGAAGAGCACTAACCTTGAAGTCCCAGGACCTGAGTTCAAAACCCAGCACTGAAAGGACCCCAAGAGAGGGTGACCTAGTCCAACTCATTTCTTTCTCAGTTGAGAAAACTGAGGCTTAATGAGTTTCAATGACCTTCCAAAGCTATTAAATAGGAGAGCTGGAATTGCAACCCTAACTCCAAATTCAGTTTTCTTACAGCTAGCTACACCACACTGTGTCTTTACTTATTAACCAAATGACAAGGATTGAACCTCAGTTTCCTCACTTGTAAAAGGAGTAGAGAACCTCTGGAGGTCCTTTGCAGCTCTAAAGTCCTATTGTACGAAGATCATCAGACCTCTCAGGCACCAAGAATATGGTTCATGGGTACACAACAGACCCAACTTTCTCACACATCTTTCACTGCTGTAGTGAGCACAGATCATAGATAAAGATATATTGATCTATAGCTGTGATATATGTATCCCACTTGTCAGGTTATATTATAGCAGAGATTTCTTTTATGTATGAGTTAGACTAGATGGCTTCTGGGGTCCTTTCCAACTCTTAATTCTGCCCAGAAGGGTGCCCAGAGTCATATAGGGCCAGGATTGGAACCCATGTCCTCTGACTCCATATCCAGCTGTATTTTCACTGCACCATGCTGGAGAGTGCATTCCATCAAAGGGTGGTAGCCAGTGAGGGGAGCCTCTTTGGGAAAGCTTCTCCCACATGGGCAGTGCAGTTCACTCGATGGTGTTTGTGCTAGTATACCCCATTCTTTTCAAAGGATGGGGTGGCATGGCAGTGAGTAGGACCTTCATTCAAGGTCACAGTGGACTTGAAGCTCCTGGAACTGGTTATATGGCGCTGAATAAGGCCACCATTCATGTTGAGATGAGAGATTAGTGTCTAAGGCTGGGTTATTTATTGTCTGTTCCCCTCCCTCCCTACCCCTCTGCTAACTACCAAGATAGAACGGCAGAGGCAACAGGAAATTTGAAGTCCAGCATTTTATTAAATCTTCTCTGTGTGATTTCTGTGGAAGGGAAATGGCTTCAGAGAGATTGAGTTTCCATTATTCACATGCCAAGACAAGATGAGGAAACTGGGTCAAGGAAGATTTTCTGAACTTGCTGAAAATGAGGAAAGTAAAAGGCAAGAGAGATTTCCCCCCACTTTTGAAAGCCTGGAGGGTGTTGGTCAGATCTCCCCGCAGGCTGTGGGAAGGACTCCTCGGCTCCCTCTCAGCCTTGGTCCCAGGGGGAACTGAGTCCCAGGGAGGGTTTTCACTCCAAAAGCTGCTGCTTTGGGCAGGGAGGGCAAAAGTAAAGAGGGAAAGGTAAAGTTTGCTTCTCCTGTGTCATTTTCATTTGAAACTCATTGGGAAACCTAGCTTCATTTTCACATTCATTTTCTCTTTTCCATTTTTTTCACTTTGCACATTTAATTGATTTTATTTAAAATTTTTTCATTTATATCTTTTGTTTTTATATCACGTTCATTCCCTGACACATCCTTTCTCTACCATGACCCAAAGAACCATCCCTTATAACAAAGAAAAAAGCAGTTTAGCAAAACCAATCAACACACATTAATCAAATCTAACAATATATAGCCATAATCCCCTGCCCTCTCCCCTCCTCCCCTTCAAAGAAGGGAAGGAGATCCATTCTCATATGTGACCAATTGTGGTCATATAAATATAAATCAATAATTCATTTGGAAATAAAAGCAGTACTTATATCCACACACCCACCCACACATACAAACACCCCTCAAGAGTCTTGAAAAATTGCAATGTTCTGTGTCTAGCTGTGTAGGACTGAATGCTGATAAAAGGACATCAGGGACCAGGTGGGACCTTTGTATATCATCCATCTGGCCTATTACTTCCACTCAAGTAAGGCTGCTTTGCCGGTCACTGCCAGGGCATGCTTGCAAGCCATCCGGTCTTCTGTTGAAGCAGGCAGCCATCACTACCCTAGGGGGGAAGCAAAAAGGACAGATGTCCAGTGCGCCATGCTCTGCATGGGGGATGATCGTGGAATGGGGGAGGGATGAAGTGCCATGTTGGAGATGGGCTCACTGAAAGGTCCAGGGCTAGCTTGAATTCCAAATGAAACAGTTGTGAGGCATGAAGTACACAGGAGCATTAGGAACCTTTCCAGGTCCAGCCCTAGCATCATGAGATTTCAAGCTAGAAGGGACCTTAGAGGTCATCTCAGCTCTGCTGTGTGACCTACTCCCCGTATGACTTTGGACAAGTTCTATTATCTATCAGGGCCTCATTTTTATGAAGATGTCAGATGAGATGTCTTCTCAAGTCCCTTTGAACTCTAAATCAATGATTTTAGAATTGAATCCAGCCCATTTGTTTAACAGATGAGCAAACTGAGTCCCAGAGAAGAGAAATAACATGCCCAAGAATATACAGACGGTTTAAAAAAAAGAAGAGAGACAGGATTTGAACCGTGGCCTTCTGACTCCAAACCCAGTGTTTGTTGCCTGTATAGAAGTGTAGCCCAAGGGAAAGAGATGCTACTAGGTGAAATAAATCTGGATCAGCAACATAGTGATCTGTCCTGGCTGTCCTTTTCCTCTCAATTTGGGGGCACAGGTGAACTGAGGGGACAGACCTTTTTTTTGGAGCAATCTGTTGATAGACCTTTATTAAGCTTCTACGATGTTCCAGGCACTGTGCAAAGAGCTGGGGATACAGAGAAGCCAAAGGCAGTTTCTGCCCTTGAGGAGCTCACAATCTAATGGAAGGATACAACATGCAAACAAGTTATGTACAGGAAAATTTGGAAATAATAGACAGAGAGAACTAAGGGGAACTGGGAGAGCCTTCCTATAGAAGGTGGGATTTTGGCTGCTACCTAAAGGAAGACAGGAGGTAGAGATGAGAGGAGAGAGCATCCCAATTGTGGCAGACAGCCAGGGAAGACACCAGGAGACAAGAGCTAGTGTCTTGTTTGAGAAATAGGAAGGAAGCCAGTGTCAGTGGATCAAAGTGGACATGGGGGGTATAGGATGAAGAAAAGGAAATGCAAGCTATAAAAAGACTGGAAAATTGGGAAGGGGGCATATGAAGGGTAGACAGTGGCAATAATCCTGGATTGAATGAATGCAGAGATAGTCACCAAGGCCTTGAAACTCTTAAGCTTGGAGAGAGGTGTGAAATCAATGGCTCATTCAATTAACAAATATTTATTAAGCTCCTATGTTCCAGGAACTGGGTCGGATGCTGGGGCTGCAAAGACAAATAATGAAATAATCCCTTATCTCAAAGAGTATATATTCTAATGAAGGAAATAACAAGTACATATATAAGTAAATACAGAATAAATGTAAAGGTTGTATGGAGGAAAGTTGTGGGGTACAGATCAGGAAAGACTTCATGGAGGACAAGAGTTCTTTTAGCCTTTTGGGTATCGGATACTTCCTGGACAGTCTAGTAAAGCCTGTGAAACCCCTTCTTGGTTTTTAAATTACAAAGGAAACCAATTAGATCAAAATATACTTATCAAAATATTTTTAAAAACAAATTCCCAGACTCCCAGGTTAAGGAGCCCTGATGTTGAAGGTGGTGCTTTGAGCTGAGTCTTGAGGGAAGAGGGGATTCTCTGAGGCAGTGGTGAGGAGAGAGGGCACTGCAGGCAGGCATACAGCCAATGCAAAGTCACAGAGACAGGAGATGGAGTGTCATTGGTAAGGAAGAAAGAGAAAGCCACTGTAGCTGGACCACAGAAGTTAGGAAAGAGAGTAAGGTTCAATGAGACTAAAAATGAAAGAAAGTCCATGACTGATCTATGATTATCTAGGCTAATGGGGGAGGATGAGCACATGTAGGTAAAAGGCAAGGGGAAAAACACTTGAAAATTAAGGAAAATTTATGAAAATTTAAAAACATTGGAACTGGGGGGATTTTAGTGATTGCTTTGTCCAGGAGTTCTTACTGAAATACATGCCATATATACCTACCTACCCAAATACATATATGTTGTGTATATAAGCAGATTTGATAACTATTTTAATATAAATGGTTTCATTTATAATCCTATATATTTTATTTTATTAATTTAAAAACATTCTGAGCAGGACAGCTTCACTAGACTGCCTATGGTCTGGTGAAACAAATGACATGATATGATGTTAAAAACCCTTGGTCTGATCTAAGAGCCCCTATGTCCATTTCACAGGTGTAGTAACTGAGGGTCCTTTCCTCCTGTTTCCCCTAGGCCCTTTTTTTAGCAGTCATCTGCTGTGTCTTATAGATCTCCAATCTCTCCCTGTCTAGTGACTTCTTCCCATCTCCCTCCAAACATGCTCAGGTCTCCCCAGTTTGAAGAAAAGCTTTCTCTTGGTACCTCTGCCCCATGTAGCTACCATCCTTTCTCTCTCTTCCCCATTAACTGCAAAGCTTCTTGAAAAAAAGTAGTCTACACCCAATGCCTTTACTTCTTCAACCCCTTGTGGACTGGACTCCCTTCCCACTCCATCCCCCTGAAAAAGTCAACAGAGACCTCCTAGTCCCCATATCTGATGGATTTTTTTTGTTCTTCATCCTGCTTGATCTCATTGCCCCCTTGGTCACCTTCCTTGGATTTACAGATATCACATTCTTCTCCTCTTCTTCTAACCTCTCTGAACATTCCTCTCTCCTCCAACTGACTCCTCATCCCCATCTTGTCCCATAACTAGAGAGTTCCTCTTGGCTCCTCTTGTCATACATTCTCCTTTGGTGGTCCCACTTACTTCCATGCCTTCAGCTATCACCTTTGGGCCACTGGCTCCCAAATTTATGTCTCCATGGTAAACTCTCCTTTAAACTCCACATCAACAACTGCAGCCTTCAGGACATCTCCACCTCCAACTCATCATGCCCAAAATCAAGCTAATCATCTTTCCCCCCTAAACCTACTCTTTGTTCATGTGCCACTGTCTGTGGCACCACTATTGGCCCTAGATAGCACACTGGAGGATTTGTTACTGTTGTTGTTTTGTTTTGTTTTTGGAGGCAATTGGGGTTAAGCGACCTGCCCAGGGTCACAGAGGTCTGTAAGTGTCTGAGGCAGGATTTGAACTAGAGTCCTCCTGACTCCAGGGCTGGTGCTCTAAATGCGCTATGCACTGACCTACGTGGTGCCCCTGTTGTTGTTTTTAAACTCTTTCCTTCTCCCAACTTATGATCTAATCAGTCTCCAAATCCTGTTGATCCTACATCTTCTGCCCTACCCTCTCATTCTAGCCACCACTCACCTTTAGGTGCTTATTTCTCTTATTAAGAAAGTAAGCTCCCTGAGAGCAGGTGCTCTTTTTGCTTTTATATTTGTAACTCCCTGCTTAGCACAGTGTTTAAAACATAAGTCCTTAAAATATGCTTTTTCATTCATTCATTCATTCATTCACTCAGTTCTCACTGCTACCTTCATAGCCCATTTCCCTCAACTGGACCCTCATTTTCCCTTCCACCCCTCCAATACATCCTTTATCCTTCTTCCAGAATCATCTTCCTTAGGTCACTCCTCCAGTCAGAATCTCCCATGGCTCCCTATTGTCTCCTATGTACAAGTTAAACTTATTTGCCTAATGTCCAAGGATCTCTGCAATCTGGGACTAGCCTACTTTCCATCCCCATCTGCTATTATTCCCCAAGATGCCCTCTGAGCAATGGTCAATCAAACATTGCTCTGTGCTCCGAATAATGTGTCTGTAGGCTTTTGTGTCCTCTCTTGTTCACCCAATGGATTTCCAGCCACCTTTTAAGCCTAGCTCAGTACCACTTTCCTCATGAAGCCCTCTCATCTACTTTCACCCATGACCTCACCTGGTTCTTTGTTTCCTACTTCTCTAACATTCATTTGACAAACATTTATTTAGCATCTGCTGTGTACGGAATCCTGTGTTTGGGGAAAGAGGTGAGGATGAGGGAACTAGAGAATTGTATCTTACTATTTGTGTCCCATTTCCTTCTTCTAGACATAGAGGACAGAAACTGTGTTGTAGCTAGACTTTGTATCTTTTTGTAGCACCTAGCTCTCGGGGCTGTGGTGAGGCTCAAAGGAGATATCTGTGAAGGGCTTAATGCAATGCCTGACACATACTAAGCACTATTAGAAATGCTTGTTCCCTCCTTCTCTCCCCTAATTCCTAACAAAGTGGTAGATGAAGAGTAGTTAAGATATGTTTAAGATATATGTTTAAGATATATATGTTTGCGTGTATGTATGTATGTATATATATTCTATATATTTTATATATATGGGGTTATAAAATCTCCCTTGAGCTTCACACCAACTCTGTACTAGGCATTATTATCTTCATTTTACAGATGAGGAAACTGAGGCTCAGAATGGTGATGTGACATGCTTTTGAGCACAGAGATGAGATAAGAGCCCAGATCTTCTGCCTGCTACACTCCGCTGCCACCGATTGGTTAATAGGACATAAAGGAAGTTCATAAATGCTTAAGTGTCTGCTATAAAACATTTAGGGGTTCCAAACCTATCATTTGGAGTTTTTTATTTCAAATGCTGACCCAGCACCAACTCACTGAGGTGTCTGGCATGACTCTGCTACAGAATGTCCTTTCCTATGGCCCATCCGGGACCATTTTGAGGTCATCCTGACAGCCAAGAGAATTCTATCCTGGTTCTTGCCTCATAGGATGAGAGGAGGAGATGGGGGCGATACTTGGACCTTAATTTAAAGAATATTAAAATTTTTTTCAGCCTTATCAGGATGCTGATCCTCCTTGACTTCTCTGTCCTCCTATGTTGAATAATCATTTTACAGCATTAATTATTGAATTAATTAATAGCCAAGGACTTAAAGGGGGCAGGAAAGGCACCCTTGTCCAATTAAGATGTGTCATACTCTTTTTCAAAAATCTATTGAACTGATGGAGGCCAGAGGGCGGGCCACCTTTTTCATTAACTGGTCTTTAGCAATACCGAGGGGGTGGGGGGAGAGCAAAGGAACAAAGTACTGGGGCAGACACTTTGCTGCGAGAGATAGAAAAGCATGGTGGGGAGAGTGTCCAACCTTGAGTCAGGAAGACCTTGGTTCAAATCCAGCCTTTGATCCTGGCTGTATGGCCATAAGTAATTGATTTATTCTCAGTTTTCTTATCAGTGAAATGACATCGGTGATCCCTCGAAGTGACCTCACATGGTTATTTTGACAATGAAACACTGCTAATATATGTAAAGTATTTTGTAAACATGACTACCATGATCATAATTATTGCTCATTACCCCTGTTAGTGTGGGTTTCAGCACTTGTAATGCAAAGCCCTTCTGGAGGCAGAATGTACTTTAGTCACAGCCACTTCCCTAGGATAAGTTCTAGGTTTTGGGTTCTGGGTCTTATGATTGACAACCATTTCTTTTGTTCTCTGCCAGACTCAATCCTTTCCCAGCCATCCCTCCAAACCGAGGGTCTCATAGATATGACGATGATGACCCTTCATCAGCCAACGGGCCCTTCTGAGAGGCAGAAGCCATTGACTTGCTGGATGGAAGAGAGCCTTGTCAGGTATTCACACCAACACACACACCCAAATACTCCTAAGTACCCTTTCCCATTGTTCTGATTGCAAAAAGGTGGTGTAGTGAATAGAGTGCCGGGTCTGGAGTCAGGAAGACCTGAGTTCCAATCCAGCCTCAGACATTTACTAGCTGGATGACCCTGGGCAAGTCACTTCGTGTCAGTTTGCCTCAGTTTCCTCATCTGTAAAATGGAGATAATAATAACACCTACCTCCCAGGATCAAACAAAATAATAATTATAAAGATCTTAGCACAGTGCCTGGTACATGATAAGTGCTATATAAATATTAGCTATTATTATTACAGTGCCTGACACATAGTAGGTGCTATATAAATTCTAGTTATTTTCATTATTGTTGCTAATTAAAAAGTCTATCCTATTCAAGGGAACCATCTGCTCTCTTTTCTAAATCTTTTTTTTTTGGTTTTGTTTCTTTGTTCTCATGATTCACTCCATTGATCATGGTTCTTATTTATGACTTGACTATTGTGTAAATAAATATGTTTAATGTGAATGTATATGTAGAACATATATCGGATTCCATGTCATCTTGGGGGGAAGGGGGAGGGGAGGGAGGGGAAGAAAATTTGGAACTCAAAAACCTGTGGAACTGAGTGTTGCAAACTAAAAATAAAAAAAAAGTCTAAAAAAAGTCTATCCTAAAACCAAGGCTAGATATGTCTCTTCATACTTTCCACTCACTGTTTTTAGTTCTGTCCCCGCTACCAAATAGAACCATTTTAATAAAACTTTAGTTCTTTTTTAAATTAACAAGCATTTTTTGTCCCTCCCACCACCCTCTCCCCATTGCAAAGAGAAAGAAAGGCAAAACCCTTGTAGCAAATATGCAGAGGAATGATTAATTAATAATTAAGCCTCTGTTGACTCTAGGACCCTAAGATTAAGAGCTAGAAGAGAGTGTGGAGCTCATTTAGACCATCTATCATGCAGCCAGCCAACCAGCATTGAGTATCTGCTATGTGCTAAGGGCATGGGAATAGAAAAACAAAAATGAAATGGTCCCTGCCCTCAGGGTGCTTACGTTCCATGAGGGGAAATGATAGCTCATCCATCAGTATATTTAAAAACATAAACAAAGTAAATGGAAACAGAGGCCCAGAGAAGACACATGACTTGTCCACAAGGCAAGCTCTGACACCTGTTCTGCATGGTCCCAGAGGGCAAGAGCCTTGGATAGGCAGTGTTCTACCCACTTAGGAGTAAATGCTTCAAAGTTGGAAGTGGCAAATATAGCTGTGATTTTAGGATAAACTTTCTCATGATTAGAACAACCCTAAGGAGAAATGGGCTGGCAACAGTAGGTCCCCCCATCTGAAGCAAGAGATGGAAGACTACTTGTGAGATATGCCATATTGAACTATGGAGTCATTACAAAGTCCAACTGGGAGTGGCTGGTTAGGATTTAAACCTAGGTGCTCTGACTCCAAACCCTGCCTTCTGTCCATTCCTCCCACCTTGCTACCCACTACTACCCTGGCCCATTCACACTCAGAGTTAAGGGAATTGCCGTACACTTAAGTGAAATCCATTTTCTCAGGCTACTAAAAGTCATTACTCAATCTCGGGGTAATCCTCAGACATCATGACCCTTTGTCTCATCAATCAATCTATATTCATTTATTAAATGCCTTTTGTGTACAGTTCATTGTACTTGTTGGGAAAAGGGACACAAGATTTACATAAGGCATATTCCCTACCCTCAGGGAGCTCACTAGGAAGTGAGCCTAGCATTGACTTCTCCAGCTAATGACCCAGAGAAGGGCCAGAGATCAATGGAGTGAGCTAGCTAGATAAGCAGTGTTCCTTGGTTGAACAACAGTGACATAACTAGAATTTATTTATGAAACACTTTAAGGTATGCAAAATATTCTACATATGTTATCTCATTTGATTCTTGAAACAACCCTGGGAAGTAGGTGCTATTATCATCATCTCCATTTTACAGATGAAGAAACTGAGGCTAAGTAACTTGCTCAGAGCTATACCAGTAGTAAGTGTCTGATATACAATTTGAACTCAGGTCCTCCTGACCCCAAGCTAGCCTTCTATCCACTAAGCCATCTCAGTTGAATGAAAGACTTCACAGATCTCTTCATCTATCAACAACTATTTTATAAGCACCTAGGCATAAGAGATACGAGAATAAAGCACATTTTCTGTTCTCATAGAGCTCATGATGTAGTAAGAATGAGTGACTGGACATGTAATAAGATATCTAGAATACAAATTAGAGTTAGATGAGTGCTTTGAAATCACATAAGAAAAAAAAGCACTCCTTGGGGTGGAGGATCCAGGAAGGGAGGTGGCTTGGTGTAGACAAGATGGATGGCAAAGTTTCGGGATTTCAGGGTTAGAAGATCATGTGATCTAACCCACACCTGAAACAGGATCTAACCTAAAGACCTCAGGTGAGAGGGAATCTGCTGCCTCCCGAAGTCCACAAGCATTTATTAAGCACCTACTACATACCAAATATTGTGCTTTTAAACTCTGGGGATACAACATAAGGTAAAACAAGAAACAACAAAACCCTCACAATCCCAAGATGATTCAAGGATCTCATAGTCTAATAGCAAAGTGGCCCATTTTGCTTTAAGGTTGTTCTAATTGAAAGAAAGTTTCTCCTAAATTCAAAGCTCCTGTGTTTCTTCACACCTTCCTCTCTTTGCTCTTAGTTCTGTCCCCTGGGACCAGACAGAAGAAGTGTAACCATGTTTTATGAAACGTTTTTTTTTCAATTAATGAATATTCATTTCCCCTCCTTCCTTCCTCCACCCCCCCCCATTGAAAAGAAAACATGAACTTTGTAACAAATTAGAAGTAGTCAAGCAAAACAAATTAATAGCTCTCCAAACGTTTGAAGATCCTTATCATGGTCCCTCTCACACATCCTGACTCTTCTCTAGACTAAATAACCCTAGTGCCTTCAAACACTCCCTTATATGGCATGAACTTGAGACCCTTCACCATCCTGGGTGCCCTTTTCTGGACCCATTTCAGTTTATTAGTACCTTTTATGAAAATGAACACAAGGGACAGCTAGGTGGTGCAGTGGATAGAGCACCAGCCCTGCAGTCAGGAGAACCTGCGTTCAAATCTGACCTCAGACTTTTACTAAATGTGTGACCCTGGGCAAGTCACTTAACCCCAGTTACCTCCCCCCAAAAAATGAACACAAGATCCTAACTATGCTTCAACTAGGGATGATGACACGGGGACTAGATCATCTCCTTATTCTTTCACACCATGCCTCCCTTAATGGGGCCTAAGATCACCTTAGGGTTCTTGACTGCCAGACTATGTTGTTGATTTCATGTTGGAGCTTGTGGTCCTCTAAAACCCCTAGATCTTTTTTTTTTCAGATGAAAGGTTGATTGCTAAGGTCCCTGCCACCTCCAAAACTCATAATTATAAGCAGCATTTGACCCAGGGTCTAATGATTTCCTGAGATGTGTCATGGAAACAAGGTTTTTCTAGGTTTCAGCCATCCAATAACTATTTACTGTGTGCCAGGCACTGTTAGGTGTTGGATGAGTAAAAAAGAATGAATCAATCCCTACTCGCATTTCATTCATTCAAAGAAATTTTTGAGTACCTTCTGTGTGCAAAACACAGTTCTGGTAAATTAGTAGAGATTTCTAAGATCCAGTCTCCAACCTCCTTAGAGTTTATGTTCTGTTGAAAAGATGCCTATACTTGTCCAGATCAGATGGGTTGGAATATACCTGAGGATTACCTTATACAGGAGGCATTTCATGGTTCCCCCTGCCCCTTGCAGCTGCTAACACCTTCCCTTCTAAGGGTACCTTCCATCTACTTTGTATGTGCCTGTTTATATAAGTACATGTTGTCTCCTCCATTAAGCTGTGACCTCCTTGAGGGCAGGGACTGCTTTTGCCTTTCTTTGTATCCCCAATACTTAGCATTGTGGCTGACACTTAGCAAGAGCTTAATAAATGTTTGCGGACTGATGGACTGATTGTCCCCCTCCCCTGTTATTATTCACACACTTCTCCCCAAAGAGACCTTTGAATTCCAGCTTAAGCTTGTCCTTGTGGCAGATGCTGCTGTGATGTCTCCATCCACTTTTCTGGCTCACCATTGGGAAGATCGTGACCAAAAATCACGGGTAATTGGAAAGGGTTCTTGAGAATAGCAACAAAATGGGGAAAGGAACAAAAACCATTGATAAAAATCACAGGATTTGAGTGTTGGAAGAGACTTCAGGGGCCACCGAGTCCAGCCCATACATGAAATGAAGCCCCCGAAAACATATCTGACAAATGGTTCTCCATTCCTTGGGGAATGATCAGGGGAGCCTGAGAGGGGAGAAGGCTGAATGAGTTCAAATATCTGCTGGCCAGAAGAGCAGGGGAAATATTCAGCTCAGTCTGGGAGCTGAAATGAGAGAAGTCCCTGGACCAAGATAAGGAGGCTGTGATTTCTGTCTTCCATTATTTGAACTGCTTTCATGTACAAGACAGCTGAAATTATTTGTAGCCCCAGAGGGAGATGGATTTTGCTTCAATATGATGTAGGCCTGGGCTACAATTAGGACTCTCTTATTATATAAGAGGCTGCCCATGAGGTAGCCTGTTCCCTGTCCCTAGGGCAAGGTTGGATTAAATGGTCTCTAAAGGTTTTTTCCAACTTAAGTCTGATTCTGTGCATCTCAATAAGCTAAACCTCTGGGGAATAGTCTGGACCACGAGACTGGCCAAAAGCTCTTGAGGGACATTGAAACAAAAGACCTCATTGGAGCGTCTGCTTCTCAGTTTTCTTCCTTTATACAATGAGAGGTCCTTTCCAGTGTTCTGATCTTCTTTGTTCTAAGCTCTAACATTTTATGTTCTATCTTCCGATGCCCCTTCCACCTCTGACATTGTGTTCTAAGGTCCATTCCAGCTCTAACATTCTATGTTTTATGTTCTAAGGTCCCTTCCAGCTCTGACATTCTATGTTCTAAGGTCCCTTCCAGCTCTAACATTTTATGTTCTATGTTCTAAGCTCCCTTCCAGCTCTAATCTATGTTCTAAGGTCTCTTCCCAGCTCTGACATTCTGTGTTCCAAGGTCCCTTCCAGCTCTGACATTCTATCTTCTGCATTCTAAGATCTCTTCCAGCTCTGACATTCTATCTTCTGCATTCTAAGATCTCTTCCAGCTCTGACATTCTATCTTCTGCATTCTAAGGTCCCTTCCGGTTCTCATATTCTATGTTCCATGTTCTAAGGTCCTTCCAGTGATGACACTTATGTTCTAAGGTCCATTCTTGCTCTGACATTTCATCGTACTATGAGTTAGTTGACTAACCTACAGAAATGAACCCAAAGCTTGTCCAGAGGGCCCCATGGAGCTCCGTGGGCCATATATTTTCAGTGCCATTTGAATTTCCTCCCCAGCTTGGTGTAGTACAAATGAAAAAAGAACAAGAATGTCTTGATGAGGGTTTAATACCAAGTGGGAGGATAGGGCCCCAGTTCAAGCTTAGCCAAGCTCCTGGTGGGAAACTTTCACAAAGGACACTCTGTTCTCTTCGGGACAGATGCCACCAAAGAGTGTGGTTCATTTTTAATGATTTTTTTCAAGATCCAGGCCTTCCCAACATGCTTTGGGATGCTACATTGCAGTTAGCTTGGGCAGGCCCTTTGGGGGATGGGTAGGAGAAGGAGCATTCAGGGGTAAAGACTGGCTTTCTCTAAGCCTGGTCTGACGAGCACCATGGCATTAGCTCTCTCTGGTGCCTAGGACACATTTGTCTTAATTTATGGACCTCATTTCGAGTCTTTCTTCCCTTTGGCCAAAGAGCTAGAAATCTGCTCCTCGTGACATTTTCCCTAAACTCTTTCCCAGTTGGGTGCAAAAGAGCACAGATTTTTCTATAGAGATAGATAGTTCTTTATGAAATGAAAATTCTGGTTCACAGCCAGGGGCAAGACAGTACCCCAGACATTCTTATTTCTTCCATCCCTCCCCCCTCTCCCAAGGGAGGAGATTTTTGACCTCACAGCCAAATAGCCCAGCCAGGCTGCTTCCAAAGCTGAGAAAGGTCCTCCTAAGCTCCAAGGACAGTGACCCTCAGGGTAAAGATAAAGGAAGATTTCTGCTCAATTTACTATTGGCCTAGCTGAGTGCCGAGTGACCTGTAACATTGTTCAAGTTCTTAGGGAAGAGATGCCCACAAGCAGTGTCAGCAAACATACGGAATCATGGCATTTTAGAGCTGAGAGGGACCTTCCACATCTCCTAATCTAATCCTTCTTCTACCCAAAGCCATGGAGGAAAAGTGCTGGACAGGGAGTTAAGTGAAACTCATCTTCAAAGCCTAGTTCTAGCCCTCATTATCTGGGCAAGATACTTCACCTCTCGAAACTTCTCATCTGTAGATGTGTACCTCTCTAAGTATGAGCCTCCTCATCTGTAAAATAGTGATAAAATATTTCCTCTCTCTCTCTCTCTCTCTCTCTCTCTCTCTCTCTCTCAGCCTCATTTTTTTCTTCTGTAAAATAAGTTTCAATGTGGCAACCAGAGGTAACTCCATTACACATGAGTTCTAAAAGAAAAACTACACCAGGTACAAGTTACTCAGTAGGTCTATATGCACTGAAAACCATAGTTCATGGGCCCCCATTAATGTGTTTACCTTTTATAGTCAGCCAGAGGGAGCAATTAGTTCAAAGCAAATGCATTAAATAAAACAGCATAGTGTGAAAAGTAGCCATAGAACATTTCTCTCCATAAACCTGGGGCACACTCTCCCACAAATACATATACTCTTAGTTGGAAGAGCGAACATGCTTAACATGTATGGAAAGACACTTATATAGGAGTTTGTGTGGCCAAGGCATGTGTATATGTATAGAGGGCATGTTCCTTTCCATGACCTCTCTGTTTCTCTCTCTCTCTCTCTCTTGCTCTTGCTCTCGCTCTTGCTCTCGCTCTCTCTCACTCTCTCTTGCTCTCTCGCTCTATCTGTCTCTGTCCCTCTCCCTCCTGGTTTTTCTCTGACTCCTCAGTATCCCTTGGTTCTCCCATGCAGATGAATCTGAGCCAGGGAAGGAGGCTGGGAAGGAACCATTCATCTAAAACCAAGTGGAACTTCTATCTCAGTTCTTGTTCCAAATTCTGATTATGTGGGCAGCTAGATGATGCAATAGATAGAGTGCTGGGCCTGTAGTCAGGAAGACCCAAGTTCAGATCTGGCCTCAGACAGTTACTATCTGTGTGACCCTAGGCAAGTAACTTACCCTCTCTCAGCCTCCGTTTCTTCGTTTGTAAAATGAGGAGTTTGGGCCTGACCTGTATGGTCTCTACATCTAAGATCTAAATATCTGCTGGAACTCTCTGTCAAAAGGAGAGTGGCTAATCATTGCATAGCATTGTAGATTTAGACCTGTAAGGAACTGTCATTTGACAGATGACCAGACAGGGAAGTGACCAGACCAGGGCCACAAAGGAAGTAAGGAGCAGAGCTAATTTCCAGATCCTATGACTCTAAGTACAATAGTCTTTCTCTTTGCCTTAATGATAATTTCATGCTTTAAAAGGTAGGAGGGAAAAAGGAGACATTTTATTCTGTATCTGGTTCTCCCCAAGGGGGCGGAACTGGTTGTTGTGGTGGCAATGATGTGAACCTTGTGGGGAAGTGACCATTTAAATATTAGAATTTTTGACAGAGGAAAATGGAGAATATAGTTTGATGTGCATATACCCAAGATTTGGAGAGAACTGGTTTCAGAAGTTTCAGGGGAAGGATAGCCAGGATCCTATGAGCAAAAATTCTGTAGGGAAAGTTAGCCCAGAAGGGATGGGCAGATCTCAAGACTGACATTCTGAATATGCAGAGAAACAAGTCAAATGAGAAAGGAGAGGGGAAGTTGTCTAAAGAGACTGACAGGTTGACATGGAGAACTCACCAGATCAACTTAGATTTAAATGACATGTATAGAAGATGAAAGCAAGGGAGGGTGATGGAGGGCAGATACAAAACTGAGGCATTGCCCTGTAGAAGATTAGCATTGTGAGTGCTGCAGTGCAGAAGTGACCCAAGGGGTCAGAGAATGGGTCAGAAGTCTAGATTCAGGGCCCAGAACCCAGGTAAATGAAGAAAGCTAAGGTCGACAAAGTTACTAAGTGATTATGGAAGCATACTGGACCTGGAGTTAGGAAGACCTGAGTTCAAATGCAGCCTCAGACTCTTCCTGGCTCTGTGACCCTGGCCATGTCACTTAATCACTGTCTGCCTCAGTTTCCTCATCTGTAACATGGGATAATAATAGCACCTACCTCACAGAGTTGTTAATGAGGGTCAAATAAGATACACTTTAAAGCTTGATAGAATCACTAGTTATTATTTCTATCATTATTATTATGACTACTACCCATTTTGTTTTTGGAATCTCCAGCACCTAACGCAGCGCCTGGAGCACTGTAGGCATTGATAAATGCATGTAAATTGATAACTTCTTTATTAAAGAACTTAGGCAGTGGAATATAAAAAAAAAATTAATTCACCTGTAAAACCACATTTCTCTTGTAAGGAAAACTCTAATGACTTTGCAGCGTTTTGTACTATTCAGTATTTGCCTAAGGATTTACTGGCAATGTGGTGTGGCTAGTAATAAAGAATGAGTGCAAGGAATCCCCTTCTGCCCTGATTCTGCTCAAATCCCCATCTCTGTTCAAGGAAGAAAAATTAGGTTGGGGAATAACAGGGCAAGAGTGGCCTGTCTGATTCATTTCAGGGAATAATGGGAGAGTCCCTCATTTGTAGGGCTGGTCCTGGGCACCAGTAAAGGTCTCAGGATCCCTAGGCTTAAAAGGATTTGATTCATCAGTTGGAGGTTTCCCTTTGTGCCCATTACCAGAGATGACAAGCATACCACCCATTTGAAGGGACACCTACCACCCCACGTCTGGTCTGGGGAGGATAAGAGAGAAAAAGAAAGTGTTTTGGTCACTGGGGAGGAGAGAGGGCAGGAAATGGAAGAGAACCTCTGAGCCAGGGCTGCCTGATATTGCTTTGCTTTTTGCCCTTCCTTCTGTTACAGAAATAGTGAGCTCCCCATCATGCAGTCTTTGTTCGAAGACCTCAAGTAATGACGGAACCTATGACCAGCTGAGACAGCCCATTTCTCATATGGATTAAATTCCATTCAGAAAGCATTAACAGAGCGCCAGCTATGCACCAACCACCTTGAATACAAAGACAAACAGCTCTAGTTGTTAAAAGTTTGGGGTTTGGGTGGGGATTCCCTTGATATCAAGCCTCTTCACGATTGTTCCCCACTAAACCCTCTGCAACAAATGGTACTTAGGGATGAATGAAGTTGCCTTCAAATATTCAAAGAGCAGCCATATTGAATAGAATTTAGACTTATTCTTGCTTGACCCTAGGAGGTAGAACTATGGGTAAATGGTGAAAAAAGGGCTCATCTAAGTTTGACGTTGGGGAAAACTTCCTAACCATTAGAATTGTCTAAGAATAAAATGGCTGCCTTAGGAGGTGGTTGGTATGGAGACAGGGGGTTCATTGGTGACCCAATGACCACTTGTTGTGTATGTGATATTGGGGATTCTTTTTCAGGTTTCCCCCGAAGCGCCTCCCAATTCTTATTGTCCGTCATCCCTAAAATCCCTTTCAGCTCCCGAATCCTAACACCCAACATTCCACTGACCAAACCAATAATGATTTGAAATTCTTCCCCAATGGCTACTCAGGGGCCCAAGTGAAATGAATTGGAATTGTGAGCCAATTTCAAGTGGAAAATGTCCATGTAACACTAAAGAGGCTATTGGTCCCTTACCTGCCATTATTACAGGAATAGAATGACTCCAGACTCCACTGAGGCCAGACTGCTCCAGGATGGCAAGGAGAGGAGAAGTTAGGGGAGGGGGTTCTTTGTCTTTGCTTTTGCCTTTCTGCACTCCTTGAGAGAAGGAGAAAAGAGTAGAAGATTACCTATTATTATCACTTTGTCATTCTTATACTATGCTGGGAATGGATGATTTTAGCCTAGAGGGAAGGTCACGCCTCCTAACGTTAACCAGTAATTTCTTTTGCAAAACTTTAAGAAAAACAGACAGAGAGGCAGATTCAGACAGACAGTCCAAGAAAGAAAAAAAAAGAGAAAGGAAGGAGGGAACAGAGAAGGAAAAGAAAGGAAGAGAGGAAGGGAGAGAAGGGGAGAAAAGAAAGAAAGAGAGAGAAAGGAAGAAACAAAGAAGGAACGAAAGAAACAAAGAAAGAACAAGGAAGGAAGGAAGAAGGGAAGGATAAAGAAAGAAAGAGGAAAAAAGGAAGGAATGAAGGGAAAAAGAAGGAAGGAGGGAGGTTGGGAAGGAAAGGAGAAAAAAAGGAAGGAAGAGAGGAAAGGAAGAAAAGGAGGAAGGAAAGAGAGAGGGTAAGAGAAAGAAAGAGGAAGGGAGGAAAGAAGGAAAAGAAAAGAAAAGACTATCATTACAAGCTCTCCACACTAACAAATAAATCCTCTTTTTTGTTTCCTAGGAAAACCCCTCTCCAACCAGCCTGCTAAGCAGGAAAACATACAGGAGAAGAGAAAAAACATGAATGCTTACTTGTTTGTGGCAGCAGTAACACAAAGTCCTCCGTTCTTCATGTGTATGTGAATGTGTGCGTGTTTTCACCCTCTCACTTCTCCATGAACTTTCCAGCAAGAGCTATGTCCCCAGCCCCCAGGTTTGTGACCTGCCCCCAGACATGCATTTCTCCCAGGGCTGCGCTCTTCTGTGTGCTATGTGTCCCCCAGTTCTGTCGTAGTGGGATCAGGAGCACTTCTATGCCAGACCAGTAGGGTCATTTGTAAAATCTCCCAGAAGCAAGTTTGCACTGACTCAGGGAAGGCTCTGCTCTAGACCCGGGAACCCAGTAGAATCCAGAGGCATCAGGGTTGGGCAAGGTGGGCTCTTTTGTCTCTGCCCACAACCAACAACAAAAAAAACCATTTTGGTTCCATTACATCATGACAAAGTTGGAACCACTGATGGAGCTCTTGTGTTGATGTTCTCCAAAAGTTTGACCCTGGTGTTTTGAAAGGGTGCGGCCATTAATTAAGATGGATGCCTTTGCAATGAAGGGAAGAAATAGCCATGTGAGACTGAAAGATAACCAGGTATTTTTTCATTGATGGGACTGCCCAGGACTTCAGTTTCTTTATTCAATGCTGAGAGATTAACCTTGACTTTGGTGAAAGTTGGCTCAGTTAATTGGCATGCTAATTGCCCGAGTCTTCAAGGTTATCTTTCAAAGGTTCCTAGGAACATGTTATCAGAGCATGGTTTCTCTTTGGAAATTCTGTAGATTTCCATGTTACTCACCACACATTAAAAGGCCAGGATAGTCATGAAAATGAAGTGGTAGCTTCAGCATGGGTTTCTGGTTTCCTTGTTCTTGTTTAAAAATGAAATAAGATCCTTGTATCCAAGTGATGTGTTGAATTGATCTTCATCCCAAGTTTATGGTTTTCCAACATCTCCTGACTCCTAGAAGATAACCATCCTTTAGAGCCCTCTATACCTAAAAACCTCTAAGTTATTTCCAGCACTCTAGCTTTTTTTCAATTCATAGAGGATCACAGACACCCAAAGGATTAGAAGCAGGTGTCTTTGCCTTCTCTTGTCTGCCAGCTCACCTTCCTTTGTTCTGGTCTTTGAGATACAGCACTAAGTCTCTTTCTGAGCCCTCTAAGCCAGAACCAAAGACAAAAGCCTGATCCTTGAGGATGGAAGCCCACCAAGGCCTTGGAGATGGCTGCCCACCTCATGACACCTTCAGCTCAGTGATTTTCTGATCTGGGCGGAGGTGGGGAGGGGTTGGGAGGTTTCAGTGTGTGGGTGGGCAATGGTTTGCTGCAACCCATACCCAGAGTTGAAAATGGAACTGGTTTTCTCTTGGAATTCTGATTTTTGCTGTTGAAACTCTGTGTGGTGTGAAATTATTTCTATGTGGAAGGGTCCAGACCGATGTCTCCAACATCTCCCCCAACCCAGGATAGTAACTAGGGCAGGGCAAAAGGGTCTTTGCATCAAGGCAGAAAATTTAAAGGGCACCCTATATTTGGAGGCCTGATGATTGCACTTAGATTGCTTCAGCACATTAGAAACACTAGCATTTACTAAGTACCTACTATGTGCCAGGCACTAAGCTAAGCACTTTACAATTATTATCTCTGTTGATCCTCACAACAGGTAGGTGCTATTATTCCTATTTTGCAGAAGAGGAAACTGAGGCAATAGAGATTAAATGGCTTGCCCAGAGTCACACAGCTAGGAAGTGTCTGAGGCTGGATTTGAACTCAGTTCTTCCTGATTCCAGGCCCAGGGCTCTATCCACTGAGCCACCTAGCTACTACAACAGAATTTACTTAGTAAGCAATAATAATGGGAAGTTATCAGATGGTACAGGGAGGAGTTCCTCCCTCACTTGTCAATCAACAAGCCTTTATTATGTGCCTACTAGGTGCCAGGTATTGTGCTATCCACTGGGACTCCAATGGCAGAAATGAAGCAAACATTCCCAGCCCTAAAGGAGCTTCAGTCTCTCCAATCCAGCAGCCTCACATTGGTGTCCAGATGTCTCTGCCTCCCCCAGCTCAGCTCAGGACAGAAATCATGCTGCTAATTCAGAGGACACAGATTCATGGTTATAGTTTTATCCCACCCACCTCCATCTCATCAATGCCATCCTGGGCCCTGGTAGGAGCCCTGGCATACGAAAAAGCAAACTGGCTTTGGATGCTTCAGCAAGCTCTCATTCCTCATCCACAATCTGCCTATAAGCTGCTAAGCCCACATGAATTGTCCATGGCCCATCAGTCAGTAAAGAAGAATGATGCTGGAATTATATCGACTAGGCCTCACCCTACCGCTTGTACCAACAGCAACTACCCTAACAGAAAGTGCTTTCAAAGGTCATTCCTTAAAAGCTAGAGGAGTTATTAGATTTACAATATAGAGCCTGGTTCTGCCTTTTCCCCCCCATCAGTGATTTCCACCACGTCTCCCAAAATAGTAACTCTGTCCTCGTGATGGGCAAATTTTAGAGGCCTCCAAAAGGCCATGAGAACCGATTTTAAAAAAAAGTTTGTGGCCTGAATCATGATTTTGGAAATCCAGGAGTTTATGAGATGGTTATAACCAAGAATATAAAAATATTACTGCAACTTGTCCAAATAAATTATCATATCTCAATAATGCACAAGGGAAAGCACTTTAGCTTTTTCTTAGGAAGGATTTAAAATTTGCTTTATAGCCTCTTGCTGTCCATAGTGCCTGATAAAACTTTAACCGGGGAATCTTTAAACCCACAGCAATGGTTTTTGCCCAGGCCTCATCCGTACCTGTCTAGCAGAGTCATCAGCCTGGAGCCAGGTCCATTTCCCAAAAAAAACTGATACAAATTTCTGCCAAACTATAGGGTGACCTCCTAGCCCTTGAACAGAAGAGTAGTATTGCTCCCATCCTCCTCTGGGACCACTCTGGTTCTCAATTAGGTCCTGATTGGGCACAGGGCCCCCGGTTCTACAAGAGAGCCCCCTAGGAGGATTCATCAGGGGAAGTGGGTAATGTCTCCATGATGAATTGGGTGCTGATTACGGTGCCTGACTGCCATTGAAATGGTTTGTTTCGGAAGGAAGGCAAGGTTCATCGTGTGATTGATTTCATTAATTCAGACTCAAGCCCAGGGAGTTCTGGGAGGTAGACTTTTTATACACAAAACTCAAGAATTCTCTCACTGGGGCTCATTTAGAAAATAAGGGGAAAATACTGAAGGTGGAATGGGAAGGATTTAAGATTGGAGATTTCAGTTTGGGTTGAAAAGTGCACAATTAGCAAAACTGCAGGCACCCCCCAAAATCTGAGTCTGATGTATCAAAGCATTAGTCTCTTAGTGTTTGTCCCCTGCAAACCGTCACCCTCACGGTGAATCATTACTATTGTCCCCACAGTGATTGATGAATTATAGAAATGATGCTTCGTTTTTTGTCCTTTGGGACAACATGAATTAGTCTCCATTTATGTAAAGAGCCTTGTATTCAGGACCAGGGAAGATGGAAGGGAAGGGAAGAAGCACTTATTTAGCACCTGCTGTGTGCCAGGTACAGTGCTAAGTGTTTTACAAACATCTCATTTGATACAAAGTTTATATAAGACAGGTCCCTGACCTCAAGGAATTTACAGTCTAGGTTGGACTATTGGAAAGCCTAATAGAAAGCTGTAATTTCAGCTGAAAATGACTTCCAGGATGGAAGAGAAGATTAGGCTGTCCCCTGGGCAACCCTATCCCATTCTACTTGCCATGAGGATGATTTCAGATCTAGGCTCAAATCCTAAATCTTATACTTTTTTACCATTGTGTCCTCAGGCAAATCACATGATCTCATTGGATCTCAGTTTCCTCATTGGTAAAATAAGAGGGGTTAGACCAGAGAGTTTCTAAGGTCCCTTCCAGTACCAAAACTATGAGTTTCCATCCAGTTCATTTTCTTAACTATAAATATATATATATATATATATATATATATATATATATATATATATGTATATACCCCTCAATCTTTTAACAATGGCATGTTCCTGATGACTCCTGCACCCTTTCAAGGGGTTTGTCCAACCCTAATCACAAATTCCAAGTTAATTGACACTTGGACCCTTGCTCTCATAGGCTGAAAGGAGTCCCTGCAATAATTCATCAGCCCGTAAAGTGTTGCTTCAAGGTGACTTAGTGGGTGAGGGGTGATGTGGGGTTTTCTTTCCTCGCTAACTAACAAGCATGCAGATATCTTAATTTTGAAAGACTTTGCAACTCTGATCATTGCAATAATAAGCCACGATTCCAAACAAGTGAAGACAAAGCACACCAACCACCTTCTGCCAAAGAGTCATAATGGACTTTAAATGCAGAATGAAACACTCAACTTTTATTCCTTTTCCTCTAATCACTAAAAAGCCTGAAGTCAGGTTAGGCCTTATGACACGGCCCCAGAATTCTTTATGTTACAGAGGACTCTACACCAAGGGCTGGCCTTGCAAGGAGATAAATGTCTGCATGTTTTGACAGGAAGATCTTCCCTCTAGTCTTGCCCAAAGGAGTGCCGCTGCTACTCTGTTCCACCAAATTCCACATTTCCACATTTATTCCTTTGGCATATATTAAATAGTGGTTTCATCTACTTTTTATTGTTGTCATTTTTGGCTCTAGACCAGGTGTGGGGAAACTGCTGTCCTCAAAGCCACATGTGGCCTTCTGGATCCTTGGGTGCAGCCTTTTGACTGAGTCCAAGTTTTACAGAACAGAACGTTTTATTGAGGGGATTTGTTCTATGAAGTTTGGATTCAGTTAAAGGGCTGCACTTGAGGACTCAGAAGGTCACATCTGGCTTCAGAAACAGGGATGGCAGGTTCCCCACCCCTGCTCTAGACTCTTGATTCCATCAGTGTTGGGAATTCCCGACACTTATCCTTTGTAATTTAGAGTGTTGGGGAGTTGCTTGGAAGAATACAGAGTTTACAGACTTTCCAGTGGTCACACAATTAGTATGTGTCAGAGACAGGACTCGAACCCATGTCTTCATGAGGCTAAGGCTGCCATCTTATCCATTGGGTCATGCTGCCTCTCATTCATCTATATTAAAGCAAAAATCTCCAAGCGACACATTCCACTGTCAGGTGGTTGCCAGTGAAAGGGCACCAGGACCTAGGTCCAAGGTCAAGGAAATGAGATTTCACATCCAGACTCTGCAATGAACCAGCTAGGTGACCATGGACTAGTCACAATTTCTCTGAGCCTCAGTTTCCTCATTTGTTAAAAAAGAGTGGAATAACATTTCCTTGTTTGCCTCTCCAGGTCCCAGGGCCTAAATGAAAAAAATACACACACACATGCATATATATATATATATATATATATATATATATATATATATATATATATATATATATATATATTTGAACTGCCTTTGAGAATTACAATGTGCCATACATGCACAAAGTATTTTCACTTTTCAAAGCTGCCAGCAATGATGGATCACTGCCGTACTAGTGAGAAATGAGAGATGTCCTGGAATCTTGTGCTACACAGAATTTTTCCGCAAAATCAGGGGGTTGGACTAATATCCTCTTAGTTCCCTCCCAGCTCTAAATCTATTATCCTTAACCAAATAGTATTTAGGAAGCAGCCCATGTATGTACAAATACATCAGCCATTAAAGCAAATAAAGCTCCAACACCTCCCCCCAACCCTGCCCGGTGTCAACAGGTTCCATTTTGAATCTGATCCATCGAATATGTGCAAGAAACCAGCAAAGCACAGAAGACAAACAAAATTATGATGGACTGATGAAGCCCAAATCTGGAGCAAAAGGTAAGCCTTTGATACAAGGATGGATCTAATCTCATCCATGCAAGTACATGGTGAGGACTAGAAACCGTCCATACCTTCTCAATGTGTGCAGTCCTTGTACATGCATTTCCATAGATCATCCATAGATGATCCACCCAAGGTGTCCAATAGCTTCTTCTGATGGTTCTCCCCCACCCCAATATTTCATGGACAATTACATGAATCACATAACACCTATGCTACCTTTCTATTTCCCATTAGATGATCCACTCACCTCTTTTTCTGTTCGCACATGTCTTTGATGATGTCTTCTTTTGGCCAGTTTTCGTGCATGTGTTATCATTAGTAGCTTGCCTTCGCCTCCTAGGGCATTTCTGCCACTGTAGCTCTTTCCATGACCCTTGGGTTTCCAGTAATTCAGAACCTTCAGAGATCACGGTGTCCCATAATACCCAGAGACAGAGCAGAACTAGAACAATCTTAGTGGGAAAAAGATATACTCAGGCAAGAGGGAGCTATTTGGGATCACTGACAACGCTGCCATTTCCCTCTCCTCCTCCTGGTCAGCTTGGTCCAGTTCATTTTCCATGGTCAGTGACTAGAGCTACATAACAAAGATGGGGCCACCAGGGTTTTGCTTCAAGGTAGTATATTTAGAAGTCACCAGCAAAATTATCTTAAGTCACAGCTCCTTCTCTACCAAATCCTACCACCCTAGCAGTAGCAAATGCAGCCTCCTCTTCTTCCCAGTAGTACCTTCCTCTCCCTTCATCAGATTAAAAAATTCCAAGTGTCCTGGGATGCTGACCCCGCACAGTGGCTACATCATGAGTAACTGACCACTCTCCCTACCTTCCCCCCCAATCCTAATGCTGCTGTCCCAGGTACAAAAAATACTAGTTAGAGCTTTGGCAATGTCCATCTAAGATGGATATACTATTGGACTAACGCAAAAGGTTCCTCATTTCAACTGCATAGCCCAATCTGGGCAAGATAAAAGCAATCAATAAATATTTATTAAGTGCCAACTATGTGCCAGGCATTGTGCTCTGGGGATAAAAATAATTTACGAATAAAATCACTACTATATTTCACCAGTGGCCAAAAAAAGCCACAGAGTCCATACTAGACCTGATCTAAGCTTGGTGACAGGAGATTCCAAATCTTGCAAACATTCCAACCAGCCAAAAGAAAAATGACCAGCACTACCTCAGGTCTTCTGGGACAAGGATTGCCAAAGATTGTGTAGTCCCCGTTCTCTCTTTATCCATCTCCTGTCTTTCTTCAACTCCCAAGATGAAACAGGGGAATCCTCCGTCTTTCCAGGAAGTTTAATATTGAGTTAATATTTCCCTGTGTCACCTTCATCCTTTAAATTATTTGATAATGATAAATTAAGCATGTCCCCCCCATGACATTTGAGCTGGGCCTCCTGCACATTTGGAAATCAATAAACTATTAGTGAAAAGATCATTTATCTTTCAGAGTTGCACACAGAGGAAGCAACTAGGTGTAAATATTCATAATTATCTGCATATGTCACTGCAAATGGTTTGAGTTGATGCTTTTAACACTTGCTAGATATGGGATTCTCTACTCTTCCTGAGTTCCCTGGAATACCTTTGCTCAGGGAGGTATTGAAAAAAAAACTTTAAGAAAAGCAAAATCTTTCATTCTTGGATCAAGTTTTCATCCTTCAACAAAGACTTCTTCTGAAGCTTCATCAGAGAGGGATGTTGACATTGGGCTCTTGAGGATTCTGAAAGTACTAGCAGCCCCCATTCCAGATTGGATGGGCTTTGAGCATTGAGTTGGTGATGGGATCCAGGTCTGTCATCTGAGGACCAGCCTAGCTGAGTTGGAGACACTCATCACTGGGATGGCCAGACAATGATGGATTCTATTAATTCATTTTCATTAGAAACTCTATGATGACAATTCACCTTGAAGACTGTGTGCTAAGTTGCAGAGAAAATATGCCCTGTGTCAATGAAGGGAATATCCACAATATTGGCTATCATTGTGACGCCTAAGTATCAAACTTTCATAGCAAAGACAAATGTGGTCCCTACCCATACAGAGCAAAGGGGGATGATCCAGTGGAAAGAGCATTGGATTTAAAGTCTGAGGACTGGGCAGCCCTGCTTGTTACTGCCAGCGTGACCGTAGGTCAGCCATTTGCCTTCTTTGGGCCTCAGTTTCCTCACCTGTAAAATGAGGGGTTTGGACAAGATTCCACCAAGGTCTCATCCAATTCAAAATCTGAGTTGGTGACTGCCCAAAACACACATACATTGAGTCACAAAAAACCTTACTTTTGAACTAATAAAAAGTTTGATTTTTAAAGTATTTTATAATTGATGCACTTTATTACTTTCTAACTAGGTTAGCAAAACTCCCTTTTGTAAACATGTATCAGTGAGATGATATGAAAGGCCATGTGGGGTAGTGATGGAGAGCCAGCCTTGGATTGGATTGGAATGTGATGGAATGAAACGGGGCAGGGATAGATAGAGATAAAGAGATAGAGATATAAAAAGAAATACATATTTCTTTATATTTCATATATAAGCCTATATCTATATCTAGAGAGAAAGAGAGAGAGAGAGATGATAGACAGACAGACAGACAGACAGATAGATGAAGAATCAAGAAGACTTGGGTTCAGGTCCTGCATCTGACCCATACTGGCTTCATTGCCTTTCAGCATCCCTGGCTGCTCCTAAAGCTTCATTACAACAGAGGTGCTAACCTGAATTGGTATAAGAAGTTTCCACACTGGAAGTTCTTGATCAATGTTGTAAGATGTCTAGTCCCAAGAAAAAACACTATGTGCCAGGAGCCATGCTAATGTTGGAGCTACAAAGGCAAATACGAAACAATCCCTGCCCTCAAGGAGCTTACATTCTAAAGGGCAGGAATTCTTTACTTGGCATCTGCGGACTTGTTGGGCTTAAGAGATAGATAGATAGATAGATAGATAGATAGACAGATGGTTGGACAGACAGATAGATGATTAATGGATAGATAGATTAGGTAGATAGAGATAGATAGACCGATACACAGATAAATAGATAGATACATACATAACTGTATTTTTTTTTAATTTTTTTAAAATTTATTTAACATATTTAGTTTTCAGCATTGATTTTCACAAGAGTTTGAATTACAAATTTTCTCCCCATTTCTACCCTCCCCCCACTCCAAGATGGTGTATACTCTGGTTGCCCTGTTCCCCAGTCAGTGCTCCCCTCTGTCACCCCACTCCCCTCCCATCCCCTTTTCCCTTCCTTTCTTGTAGGGCAAGATAAATTTTTAGGCCCCATTGCCTGTGTATCTTATTTTCTTGTTGCATGCAAAAACATTTTTGTTTGTTTTTGAACATCTGTTTTTAAAACTTTGAGTTCCAAATTCTCTCCCCTCTTCCCTTCCCACCTCCCTAAGAAGTCAAGCAATTCAACATAGGCAACATGTGTATCATTATGTATAACCCTTCCACAATACTCATGTTGTGAAAGACTAACTATATTTTGCTCCTTCGCAACCCATCCCCCTTTATTGAATTTTCTCCCTTGACCCTGTCCCCTTTCGAAAGTGTTTGTTTTTGATTACCTCCACCCCCATCTGCCCTCCCCTCCATCATCCCCCCCATTTTTTTATATTCTTCCCTCTTCTTTCCTGTGGGGTAAGATTCCCAATTGGATATGTATGGTATTCCCTCCTTAGGCCAAATCTGATGAGAGCAATGTTCACTCATTCCCCCCTCATCCCCCCTCTCCCCTCCTCCCACAGAACTGCTTCCTCTTGCCACCTTTATGGGAGATAATCCATCCCATTCTATCTCTCCTTATCTCCCTCTCTCAGTATGTTCCTCTCTCATCCCTTAATTTGATTTTATTTCTTTTAGATATCTTCCCTTCATCTTCAACTCACCCTGTGTCCACTCTCTCCCTCTCTCCCTCTCTCTCTCTCTCTCTCTCTCTCTCTCTCTCTCTCTCTACATATATATATATATATATACACACACATAGATATATACATACATACACATTCACCCATATATATACATAAACATATATGTATGCATATTCCCTTCAGCTACCCTAATACTGAGGTCTCATGAATCATACTTGTCATCTTTCCATGTAGGAATGTCAACAAAACAGTTCACCTTTAGTAAGTCCCTTGCAATTTCTTTTTCTTGTTCTTTTTCTTGATTACCTTTTCATGCTTCTCTTGATTCTTGTGTTTGAAAGTCAAATTTTCTATTCAGTTCTGGTCTTTTCACTGAGAAAGCTTGAAAGTCCTCTATTTTATTGAAAATCCATATTTTGCCTTGGAGCATGATACTCAATTTTGCTGGGTAGGTGATTCTAGGTTTTAATCCTAGCTCCATTGACCTCCGGAATATCGTATTCCAAGCCCTTCGATCTCTTAACATAGAGGCTGCCAGATCTTGGGTTATTCTGATTGGATTTCCACAATACTCAAATTGTTTCTTTCTGGCTGCTTGCAGCATTTTCTCCTTGATCTGGGAGCTCTGGAATTTGGCGACAATATTCCTGGGAGATTTCTTTTTGGGATCTATTTGAGGAGGCGATCGATAGAGTCTTTCAATTTCTATTTTGCCCTGTGGCTCTAGAATATCAGGGCAGTTCTCCTTGATAATTTCTTGAAAGATGATATCTAGGCTCTTTTTTTGATCATGGCTTTCAGGTAGTCCAATAATTTTTAAATTATCTCTCCTGCATCTATTTTCCAGGTCAGTGGTTTTTCCAATGAGATATTTCACATTGTCTTCCATTTTTTCATTCCTTTGGTTCTGTTTTATAATATCTTGATTTCTCATAAAATCACTAGCTTCCACTTGCTCCAATCTAATTTTTAAAGTAGTATTTTCTTCAGTGGTCTTTTGGACCTCCTTTTCCATTTGGCTAATTCTGCCTTTCAAGGCATTCTTCTCCTCATTGGCTTTTTGGAGCTCTTTTGCCATTTGAGTTAGTCTATTTTTTAAGCTGTTGTTTTCTTCAGTGTATTTTTCAGTATTTTTTTGGGTCTCCTTTAGCAAGTCATTGACTTGTTTTTCATGGTTTTCTCGCATCCTTCTCAGTTCTCTTCCCAATTTTTCCTCTACTTCTCTAACTTGCTTTTCCAAATCCTTTTTGAGCTCTTCCATGGCCTGAGACCAGTTCATGTTTTTGTTGGAGGCTTTTGGTGTAGGCTCTTGCACTTTACTGACTTCTTTAGGCTATATGTTTTGGTCTTCTTTGTCACCAAAGAAACAATGCAAAGTCTGAGACTGAATCTTGGTGCATTTTCGCTGCCTGGCCATATTCCCAACCAACTAACTTGACCTTTGAGTTTTTCAGTGGGGTATGACTGCTTGTAGACTAGAGAGTTCTATGTTCCACGTTTGCGGGGGGAGATGCCGGCTCTGCCACACCAGTAGGGCTCCTTCCCCAACCCCCAACCTGGACTGGGCTTTGATCTTCAGCAGGCTGTACACTCCTGCTCTGATCTGCCACTTAATTCCTCCCACCAGGTGGGCCTGGAGCCGGAAGTAACAATAGCTGTAGCTGCCCCACCTCCGCTGCCCCCGGGGCTGGAAGTCGAACCCCGAGAACTCCTTCTACTCCCGCAGCTTTTCCCACTAACCTTCTCCGCAGTCTTTGGTGTTTGTGGTTTGAAGAGTCTGGTAACTGCCGCAGCTCACTGATTCAGGGCGCTAGGGCCCTCTCCGCCTGGCTTCTGGTCTGGATGGTCCACGCCGTTCAGGCTGGGTTCTGCTCCACTCCATTCCCAGCTCCCAGCTCTGTGTGGGATAGACCTCACCCAGAGACCATCCAGGTTGTCTGGGCTGTAGCCCTGCTTCCCTCTGCTGTTTTGTGGGTTCTGCCGTTCTAGAATTGGTTCAGAGCCATTTTTTATAGGTTTTTGGAGGGACTCACTACAGAGCTCACGCTAGTCCCTGCTTACCAGCCGCCATCTTGGCTCCGCCCCCACATAACTGTATTTTAATACAATTGGATTCCTTTATAATCCTATGTATTTTATTTTATGAATTTAAAACCATTATTCTGAGAAGGATCCTTCACCCTCATAAGACTCCTAAAGGGGACAATGACATGTACACAAAATGGGAACAACTTCTATAAGGGAAGACAACATATACAATGTATACAAGTATAAGCATATGTGATGTAGCCATAACTGAATCAAGGAAACCCTGTAGTAATACATGTGTACTTGTAGGGGGATTCCTGCCTGGGCTTGCAAACTGGAGGAGATGATCTGTAAGGGGTCCCGAAACTCTTAGAAATCTGTGGTTGAAACCTGATAAATTAGTGGGTTAGGCATTCCATCCTGCTTATGCCTTTAATTCACTTAGTATATTAGCTTACTCACAAACTCAAATTCAATCATGTATACAAGGTGCTTTGAAACCTTAAAGGGTTAGATACATGTGATTTATTGTTATTATCCTTCTTATTAACCCATACCCCAATTAATAGAGTCCAAATGAAACATTTTCCCAGATCGGTTTATGGTTCTCAGGTTTTCATTAATCGACCTTCCAGTAGGTTGGAACTAGCATTAGCCTCCACCTTTTTCACTCTAGAGAAACAAGGTACCACTACCCCCCACCCCCCCCACACACCACCCTCTAGTCAGAGACTGAAATAACTACAGAACCCAGGAAGCCAGTCTCCTGGAGAAATCATTAGACCTCCCCGTCACAAACACAACCCCTCCCCACCCCCACCCCCCACACACATTTCCTTCCTACCTCACTAGAAGCAGTAGATGGTAGACCCCATTCCATGTGAGAGGGCCATGTGGAAGTCTTGTAGCCATGAACCTGGCTTTGTTGATCAGACAAGTAATAATAAACCACAAGTCACTTTGGAGTTCTAAGGGGCACATTTTTAGAAATTCTCTTTTTGGTACTACTAGCTCCCCCACTGCCCCACCCCGTCCCCCAGTCCCAGCTGTCTCTCACTTTTTATCTTTCCAGATGAAAGCTAAAAACCTTTGATTGTATTGATCTCCACTAGGTGCAAACTCTGCTGGTGCTTTTGTTTCCACCATCCAAACAAGGGGGATAAAAATCACAAGGCAGT
Source organism: Trichosurus vulpecula (assembly GCF_011100635.1). Lineage (NCBI taxonomy): Eukaryota > Metazoa > Chordata > Mammalia > Diprotodontia > Phalangeridae > Trichosurus > Trichosurus vulpecula. The sequence goes on from NC_050578.1 coordinate 247,265,305, forward strand.
AGGAGTATCTGCAAGTTTTAACAAGACACTAGAGCTGAACAGAGACATACAGGCAGGCAGGCAATCAAAGGATCAGTCCTAGTTAGTAGGAGAAAATGGAGTTAAAAGAAAAGGCTATGGGAAGTCAATTGTCTGAAGCTGTTGCCCAACTCTTCTTCAATGCTGCACTCCCTGGGATAAAATTACTCCATCTCAGACTTTTGGTGATTGCAAATGCTTGTCACAAGTGGAGGGTGTTTAAGGACCATCCCCAGCAATGGCTTTTCCAGGCTTGCATACATAGCCACCCTACATAGAGCCCAGACCCGCAGAACTTCGAAGTAGGTAGGGGCCAAAATTAAAATAGACTAAACTTCCTTGGGCTGCAGATGGGCTTTTGGAGACAGACGATGGTTGGTTACCACAGATCACTTGACAAACAGGAGAGAGGGCACAGCAGTAACTAGCGGAAAGCAGGTTAAGCGGGGCATGGACAAAGCACTTGTTACATTTTTACTTTCTTTCACATCCTCTACATTTTTCTCGGGCCACCAGAAATTCTTTGGTGGGCCATGTTGTGGAGGCCTGATATAGCCCATCATCTTGGAGGGAGGGCTGGAGACAGCAGTCAAATCTAATTCTGTTTTAAAACTTCAACTTGATGCCTTTGAAAGGAAAAGATATTAGATAGTCCCCACCCCCTCTTCCTTTTAAGACAGAAAGTCAGGTCAGGAATTCAGAAATCAAGGTTACATTTAAATAATTCAAAGTTCACATTGATCTCTTGACATTGGTCTAGTTTATAATCTTAGAGAGGGGTAGGGAAAACACGAATGGGACGAAAATATCGTTGGCCTGATCGAAATGTTCAGTCCATGGCCTTTGTCTCAAAATATGACTACATTAATGGCATGATGCTGAATAGAGGTTTGACCCTGGAGCTCAAGCCTGGGAAGGTCTGGGCTCCAATCCTAACTCTGGTGGGCAAGTCACTTAACCACTCTGTGCCCCAGTCAGCCTTCTAAGACTATAAGATACTGAAGGGTCACTGATTTGAGTCAGCAGAGGGAGTTTTCACACCAGGAGTTCCATACATTGATGAAATCACTGGTCTTCTTCTATATGGGACTTCTATAGTAAAAGTAGCAGCAGCAGCAAGACTATTAATAGTAGCAGCAGCAGCAGCAACAGTTGGAGTTTCCATACCATTGTAAAATTACAGAACACTTTGCAAATATTATCTCATTTTATCCTAATAAAACCCTGAGAGGTAGGTACTATTATTCCCATTTTACAGATAAGTAAATTGAGGCAGTAAGCGATTCAGCGACTTGACCCAACCCACGTAGCTGGTCAGTGTCCAAGGTCAGATTTAGAAGTCAGATCTTCCAGACTCTAGTCCAAATCCTTTCACTCTGACTGCTACACCATCTAGCCGCCTAGTTGGCCACCTCCTCTAGCCAAACCACAGCTGAAAATAACGAAGGAAACAAGGCAGATCTCAGAGCACCCAGATGAGATGTCTTAAGGCTGTACAGGCTCTTCTTAGAGCCTGACTACTTTTACTTTGTCCACTTTTTAGCCACCCCCCAAACCTTTTTCAGGGGGCATATGGCTACCATACCCACAATGGATTAGAAATACCTAATTTCAAAAGGGGGCAACACTGGTACAGTAATAATGGTACAAAGTGACAGCCCAGAAAAAAGAAAGACAAGGGAGAAAACAAAACAAAAAGCAAACACAAGAATTCACAAAACCCAGCAGCTAGTTGGTGTAGGGGCAAAGGGCTAAGGCATATGTCAGACAACCCTGAGGCATCTTGAGGTCCATAATCCCAAATGGCTCATCAGTCAGAGATTAAATAATGTTCCTTGTGGGGAATGTGTGTAGATTTTTAATATGAACATCCAAAACTTTTTGTTTTTAGTTTAAATGCTTAAAGAGATAAACCTTCAGCTAGCTGAAACAGCTTGTTTTCCCGTGGTTGTAGTAACTGAGGGTGATGGTATCCCAATCCTCTTGTAATAATAAACAGTGAGCCAGCATCTAATCCAAACACAGGTGTTTTTCACACCACAGTGATTCACATATAAACAGTATGGACAAAAAGAGTACCCAGCCTCCTCCGTGTTGGTCTACAAATGTGCTTCAGCCCTATAATTAAAACCAAAACCAGCAATACCCATCAAATGTGGTTACCATGAAGATTGCTTTAACAGAAATCACTTCGCTGGTGTAAGGATTCCCAAGCCCCAGGCAACAAGAGCTCATTTAGTTCCTGTGCAATCCATTACCTTCTTGAAAGCATTATTCTAGCTTCTCATTATGGTTGGAGGTGACCCTGGGTTCTTCAATCAATCAACCAATTGGGTCAACCAGTCAACACTTATTTATTAAGTGAATGAATGAAGAAATGAATGAATTAAAAGTGCTATGTGTCAAGCACTGTGCTGAGGTTGGGGGGTGGGGTGAAGGGATGAAATAAGAAAACCAGATGGTCCCTGTCCTCAGGGAGCACACATTCTAACAGCAGGAGCCAAATTGTAGAGAGGAGCTGTTGTTACTGTTTGTCCTTCCTTCTCAAAGAGCGCTATGACATCTGGAAGGTGATGCCCTGACTTGCAAGTGAATTGAATTTAAGTGAGTGGGTGCTGTGCAAAGCCACCCTAAGCCACTTCTTCCTCCAGAGTAATCTGGGTCCAGTGTCAAAATGGAGATCTGGATGACTGGAGATGGCCCCCAAAGAGGAGTTAGGGTTTTGGGAAAAGAGGACAGCACTGAGGATAGGAAGCTCCCTAACCTCAAGGAATTTTCTTTCTACAGGAAGAGATAACATGTACACGTATAAGTATATGTACATAATAAATATATACAGGGTGATTTGTTGGGGGGAGGGCTTATGAACAGGGTTCTGTAGGAGGCTAGGGATTCTGTAGAGGAGAGATGAGAGAGGAGTCCAATCTAGGCACAAAAAATAGCCTGTACAAAAGCATGGAGACAGGGGGTAGAATGGTGTGTATGAGCAACAGCAAGCCAGCCACTTTGGCTATTTTAGAGAGTAAATGAAGGGGAGTAATTTATAATAAAGCCAAACAGACTAGTTTGTATTTGATCCAGAGGCAAATAGAAACTATCAGAATCTACTGAGCAGAGGATTGACATGGTCAGATCTGTACTTTAGCAAAAATCACTTTGGTGTTGATGTAGACAATAGATTCAAGTGGGGAGAGACTTGAATCTCTGGAGTTCAATTTAAAGGGAATTGCAATAGTCCTGGGAAGAGCTGAGTAGGGTCTGAAAGAGGGTAGTGCCTATGTAATTGCAAATAGAGAGGAACTGATATAAGAGACAGTGTGGAAGTATTATCAACCATACCGGCCAATGGATTGGGAAAATGAGGTGTTGAGAATGACTGGTGACTAGGACCCTTGACATAAATATGGAAGTCCACAAGAAGGGAAGGTTTGAGGGGAAAGATGATGATTTCTGTTTTGAACATATTGAGTCAGAGACGCCAGTTGCATATTGAGTCTAAGAAGTCTGGTTGCAAATGTCCAGGAGAGAGCGAAACTGGACAGGCTGTCAGCTTGTTGGAAGTTTGAAAGCCTTTGAGGCCCAGAGATAGGGTGCATGTTCATTGTCTGAGGGCCAATCTAACTATATTTGAAAGGATTCATTGCCAGAAGGCTGGTTACCCAGTAACGACTTTTTCAGTTCTTATACTCTCCCTTGCTAGTTTAAGTGCCTTGAGGGCAGGTCTCGCTTTTTTTTGTCTTCGTATCTCAGAAACTTAATATAATGCCTGTGACATTTTAGGTGCTTAATAAATGCTTGTTAATTGATCGATTGGCTCTGGATCTTTATTGGTGATCTGCCTTACCTTGATGGCTGTGATCAGATGGGTGATGACTGTTACATTTTCCTTTAATTTTTTTTCAGTTCAATTTTTTTTATGACTACATCGCTAACAACACACTGTAACATCCTTAACAACAGGAAAGATTAAAGCATAATTCACTCTTGAGAATGGCATAAGCAGTAATAGGAAAAGGGAGGGAAGTGGTCCAATGCCTCTGTTTGCTAATGTCTGGCCTCCAACCCAGACTTAGATCAGACTTGAGAGGAGTTCATAAATTCTCAACACTTCCCAACACGAGGTGACAATTGGTGTCCCCTCCATAACTCAGACTGAAAAGTGTAGCTCGTGGCATGTGTGCCCATTAGCAGAATATATTCTCTTCTTCTTTGTAAAAACATACTTTCTAGGCTTTGGGATAAAAAAATTCTATATCCCAAGTAAGGAAAAGAGGTGTGTTTTGTTTGGCTCCTGTGGAGTTCAAGTGTTTCTCTGACTGGGAGGTGTGTTCCCTGACTCACCATTTTGTTAAGACAGCTGGAGGGAGAAGGTGTTAATTAGAAGCCAGTTTTCAAGATCTGGTTTCTCTCACAACATATCCTGGCCTTGGAAATGTGGTTAGGGTGAGGTGTGTGCAATGAGCGGTAGTATGGGACTCTTGCCTGGGAATTCTGGGAATCCTAAAAAAGTATCTATAAAAGAAAATTTTAAAGTCCTCTTAGATTCCTTAGTATGAAATCATAGTGACCCTGAGTTCAACCCACTTTACCCAGAAAAACTCATGTTAGGAAAGCAAGTGTTCCTTTTAGACTGGAAGAAAACTGACTTTTCTCAGGTATATGAGCACTTCACGCTTAGAGTGAGTGACCTATGTTGGATTTGAGCTGTTTGTTCAAAGTGGATGCATTTTGTAATAATTATATGTAGCACCTGGGGGTTCATATCTTTTAGTCAGAAAGTAGGGTTCTTAACAAACTCAGTCATCATCGGTTGAAAGGGAAAAAAACCCTCATTTGCTTTCTTTCCATGAAAATAGGGAGATGAGTCAGCTCCAAGAACATTAGCCTCCAGGGTCCTATGTCTTGTGGGATAGAGAACCTCCAGCCAGCTAATTAGAGTATTCAGGCATTTAATCTGTCTTTGAATCTACATCTTCCTGCTAGCAAGATCAATGTTTCAGTCCCAAGATTCTATCTGGCTTGGAATCAGAAAGTTCTTTAGTTCCCATGGATTCCTGGTGGCCAATCTGTATTCACCTCAGATCATTTCATGTTGTGACTTCTAACAAATTGCAAAGGGTTTTCTTAGTCTAAGATACTGTATGATCCTGCCTGCGCAAATTGGGCAATTTACTCCTCCTCCTTGGGTCACAATTTCTTTTTCTTATTTACATGTTTCTTTATTTTTTAAAAAAAATTATTTTATACATTTTTTTTAAAAATTTGAGTTCCAAATTCTTTTCCTCCCTCCTGCCCCTCCCCAACTCACTGAGAAGGCAAGCAATATTATATTAATTATACATGTGAAATCATGTAAAACATTTCCATATTAACCATGTTGTAAAAAAAAAAACAAGAAAAATAAAGTGAGAAAATTCTACTTCAATCTATGCAGAATTCATCAGTTCTCTCTCTGAAGGTGGATAGCATTTTTCATCATGAGTCCTTTGGAATTATCTTGGGTCATTGTTTTGATCACAGTAGCCAAGCCATTCACAGCTGATCATCATGCAGTGTTGCTATTACAGTTTATGATGTTCTCCTGGTTCTGTTCATTCCACTTTGCATCAGTTCATATATGTCTCCTCAGGTTTTTCTGAAACTATCTTGCTCGTCATTTCTTATAGTACAATAGTATTCCATCACAATTATATAGGAAAACCTGGTTAGCCGTTCCCCAATTTTAGGACATCCACTCAATTTCCAATTCTTTGCCACCATAAAAAGGGCTGCTATAACTTTTTTTTTTTGTACAAATAGGTCCTTTTCTCTTTTCTTTTCTTTGATCTCTTTGGGATACGGACCTTGTACTGGTATTCTGGGTCAGAGGGTATGTACAGTCTTTTTTTGTTTGGTTGGTTGTTTTTGTTTGTTTGTTTTTTCACAGGGCAATTGGGGTTAAGTGACTTGCCCAAGGTCACACAGCTAGTACATGTGTCAAGTGTCTGAGCTCAAATTTGAACTCAGGTCCTCCTGACTCCAGGGCCAGTGCTCTACTCACTGCGCCACCTAGCTGCCCCAGGTATGTACAGTCTTATAGTCTTTTGGGCACTGTTCCAAATTGTTCTCCCAAATGATTGGACTGGTTCACAACTCCACCAACAATGCATTAGTGTCCCTAGTTTTCCACATCCCCTTCAGCATTTGTCAATTTCCTTTTCTGTCATATTAGCCAATCTGAGAGGTATGAAGTGCTATCTCAGAGTTGTTTTAATTTGCATTTCTCTGGTTGCATTTTTGTATGACTATAAATAGCTTTAATTTCTTCTGAGAACTGCCTGTTTCTATTCTTTGACCATTTATCAATTGGCTCTTATTTTTAGAAATTTGACTCAGTCTCCTCTATGTTTGAGAAAGATACCTTTATCAGAAAAATGCTGTAAAAATCTTTTTTCCCATTTTCCTGCTTTCCTTCTAATTTTGGCTTCATTGGTTTTGTTTGTACAAAAACTTTTTTTAAGATCATATAATCAGAATTATCGATTTTACTTCCTGTGATCCTCTCTATCTCTTATTTAGTCAAAAACTCTTCCCCCATCCACAGATCTGATGGATAAAATTTTCCACACTCCCCTAATTTGTTTTGATATTGCTATTTATGTCTAAATAATATATCCATTTTGGACTTACCTTGGTAAACAGAGTGAGACACTTGTTTATGACTAGTGTCTGCCAAACTGCTTTCCAGTTTTCCCAGCAGTTTTTATCAGATAATGAGTTCTTACCCCCAAATCTTAGATCTTTAGGTTTATAAAACACTAGGTTACTATGATCATTTACTGCTATGTATTGTGTACACTGACTCTACTGATCCACCCCTCTATTTCTTAACTGATACAGGATTATCTTGATAATTACCACTTGTAATGTGGTTTGAAATCTGGTACTGCTAGGGCCTCAGATTTCTCTGCATAAAATCTCATTAGCTCATTTTAATCCCAAGGGCAAGGGCCTATATGGTTCCCTTTTCTATAGTTTTAGAGAATTTAGATGAAAATATATAAGCTCAATCACTCTGACCCCCCAGTTTAGAGGATCCTCATATTTACACAGAGATTGGTCTCTGTGTAAAAATTTACATTTTTAATCTATCTTTACTTAACATCTATATTCTTTGTCATTGAGGCAAAATTTAGGTTACTGGAAACATTTAGGTAATTAAAGTTCAGATTATATTACATTTGCTATGGATAGACTAACATTAGAAGGAGAAACAGGGGAAACAGACTTCTTCCCTCAGTACTATCTTCAGTCCTCAAGTAGGTGGGTACACAGGGGGCCTTGGCCCACATTTTCCACTCTAAGCTGCCTGTAGAGCCATGACTGTTCTCAGTATCTCCCTTCTCTCTCACAGCTCAGTCCTGTCTTCTCTTTTTCTTTTCATGGATTGGCTCAATGATGCTGCTCCTTCTGCTCAGTGTCCAGACCTTCAGGAATCTCTCTGGTCCTGAAATAACTCTTTCCTTTTACACAAATTCCTCAGGGTATAAGCAAATCTCAGACACAGTGGCTTTGATTGAATCAAGGAAGTGTACGAGCCTAGTTTTTGCTGTCCTTTTGATTCAATCCGAAAGTGTATTGCTTACTTAAGGAAAGTAATTACTTTTAATTGGGTGAGATAACTAATGTATCCCTCTCCTTACATCTATAAAAGGAGAGGATTGATGAAATAGCCTTTGAAGTCCCTTCCAGTGTTAGGCTTACTATACCCCAGGGTTTGGGGTCTCCTGTAGAAATGAATTTGAGCAAGTAAAGAAACTAAGCTAAAAGGGTGAGGTCACTGTCTTCCTCTTGGCTGACAGTTTGGCTTTTATTATGCATATATGGTTGGCAACAAGTCTTTGGGTCTATCTTTAATTATTCTCCCCTAAAATCCTTCTCCAATGACTCACTATGGTAGGAGTGTGTCCCTCAGTCTTCAAAGGCTATCTTTGAAGGCTATCTCTATCAGATCCACCAAAGGTGTAAGGCTTTGAGTATGGCCTTGACGATGAATAGACTGTGGGTCTGTTGTCCAAGCATCAGCCTAGCTGAATACAAAGAAGTCTGTTACCAGATTGGCCTCTGCATGATGCAGTTTTTTACCCATCACAACCCACCAAGACCATTCTTTGAAGTGTTAGTGTCTGTCTGGGAGAGAGTAGTATCCTCCACCAATGAAATTAAGTCTCTTTGAAGAATTGCGGTAAATGATGGGCACTGTTGCCTAGCAGATAGGGAGTTGGCCTCCTTGGGTTCTGGTTCTGCCTGTGACATCTACTAGCTATATGACACTTGGCAAGTCATGTGCCAGACAACTCTGAAAGATTATAAATTGTAGAGCAAATGTCGGTCTCCATCATCAGAAGTTACATCAATGAAATTTCAGGTTCTCTCCCTCCACTGAAGTAAATACATAATTATAAACCCCAGCAACTAGGTGGCTGAGTGGATAAAGCAATGGGTCTAGAGTCAGGAAGACCCAAGTTCAAATCTGGCCTCAAACACTTACTAGCTGTGTGGCCCTGCACAAGTCACTTGACCCTGTTTGCCTCAGTTTCCTCATCTGTAAAATGAGCCAGAGAAGGAAATGGCAAACCACTCCAGGGTCCTTGCCAAGAAAACCCCAAATGAGGTCACAGACAGTCAAACACAATTGAAATGACTGAGTGACAAAAATTCCCATAAAATGAGCAAGTATAAATGGGTTGCAGTCTTTCTTAGTGCAAAACTACTGATACTGAAGAACTCATGGATTCATCTAAGTATTCACAGGCCTCCACATTAGAGCATTTCACCAGTGTCCAAAGTCTTCCCATCCAGGCTGCTCAATTGTGTGTATGCCCAGGAATCTGAGCCCAGAGCCATTGCGAAAGGGATTCTGATTTAGGCATGGGTGGGTGAGCTGGCTTCTGAGGTCCCTCCCAAATATGGATTCTATGATAGGATTCCCTTTCCCCTTCCTTGGATGAGATCAAGTAAAGACATCTGAGAGAAAAATGCACCAAATGGAGTCTCCACCATGTCATAAGCATCTAACACATCCCAGGGTGGGAGGGGATACTTTTTGAGGCCTCACGGTCCCTCAATCCATCCTGGAGCCTGTAGATGAGCTCTGTCTCAGAAGTATTTAACCCTCAGCTTTCTTTGGGATCCAGTCAATGACTTTGAGGTCAGTTGATGACAGCCCTTAGAGAGGAAGGCTTTGAAAAGACTTCCCAATAATCACTGGCAACCTCTTGAGGATGTACAACTGGGGTATATCTTCCAGGCTTGACTCACTGTCCGATGTCAGACTTGCAGACAAAATAGAGGGTCTGGGCTGGTTCACCAGGCAGTCAGAAGTGATCCAGAGTTCAGGGTTTTGTTTCTCCTCCCCCCTGCCCCTTTTTGCGCCCCTACCCTTCTTCTTTCCCCCTCCCACCCTTCCCCTCTTCCAGTTTTTCCATCTGGAAACCATGTAGCCTCATGGATTCCAGGCACAGATGCTCAGATTTCAGATGTTTGGGAAATTTCTCTGCTTGGGTCATTCTTTGGTGGGAGGAGGATTCAATTTAGAAGGAACAACAGCTGAGACCCTTCTACAAGAGAGAAAATAAATAAATATAGAACAGAAGTGGGGGTGGGGCAAGGGAGAGACTGGCTTATTCCCCCACTGGCCCAGTTGGGAAAACCACACACAATGTAGGCCTTCAGGAGAAAATGGTTCTGATTCTCCTGGGAGGATATTAAAAGGAAAAGCAATGCCTTCAGTTGTAAAAAGAATGCTTCTCTTCCTTATGAGATAGAAACATGCAACCTGCTTCTTGTTCCCTGATTCAGATAATACAGTTTAATTGATTTTTGTGCATGCCTGTGCAGTGGTGTCCAGGAGCAGGCCCAGGAGTGATGGGATGAAGCCGAGAAGTGAAATTTAGAAAATTAAGGGTGAATCTCCCCGGGAGGGAATCACTGTCAGATCTCCCAGGAAAGCGGGAGAGCCTCCGGCCTCCCTTCGGAAAGCTGGCTGGACAAAGCAATTGGCACCAGCTTGCAGAGAACAATCGGACCCTGTCAGTGTGCATGATGGATGGAGGTAGCTCCCTCCAGCTTCTCTGTGGGCAGCTTCCCTCCTCAGCCTCTGGAATTGAGTCAGGGCCAGATCAGACTGGAGCTCAGGCTGATGTTCCGGCTCCCCCTTTAGGCTCTATAGGAAGAGATAGATGTTTCTCTCCCCACCAAAGCTTTCACATTTCCTATCACACAACCTCTCACTTCTCCATGAAGAGGCATCCATGTATACTGAATGGAACGGATCCTCCTCTACTATTCATAATCTGTGTGATGTGAGACGTTGGGCAGGTCACTTAAGTTGCAGCTTCCTCAGTTGTAAAAAGAGAGGGTTGTACCAGATGGCTCCTGAGGAACCCTCCACCTCTTGATCTAGAATCCTCCAATGTCCTCCCTGGGCTTCAGGTTCTTCATCTGCGAAATGGGAGGGGAGAAGCAACTGGTCCACATGGTCTCCAAGGTCTCTTCCAACTCTTCATCTATGATTCTATCAATCTAGGAGACCCCTTCATTAGCTCCACACCAGGACATACTCAATGCACAATGTTACAGAGGGGCTTCCCCCAGTTCTGCCCCCATCCCTACTCTTCTTAAGCAAGAGGTTAAGATGTGCAGGTGAGGGCATTGTTCAGCGTCTCAGACTCCAAGCTGTTAGCGTCCTCATGGTAGTGAAACTGTACTCAAAGGACCCGGGCAGAAAAGGGGATGCAAATATCTCTCTAGGTCTATGTCTCCTCCTCTACCCCCAATAAATTTCTGACTTGAGTATGTTTGGGCCATTCCCTTTGAAGCTAAAGGACAGCATCTCTTTGGCGCACATACCTGGTCCCAGATCTCTGATCCGGGAGCTCACCCAGACATTAGTATTCAGCCTGAGTGCAACCATGCAAACGCCATAATAGCTTTGAACTAGCTGCTGTTTGTCTCACCGGGTGGTACCATCTGTGCGCAGCGGTTGCTCCTGTTGGGCCGAAGCCACCATGGAGAAGGAATGAGGATGGGGAGGGGGTCCAGCTCATTGGCTTGGGGTATATACTCTGACAAGTCAGAATTCTGGTTAGCCTCCTCCTCCTCCTCCTCCTCCTCCTTCTTCTTCTTCTTCTTCTTCTTCTTCTTCTTCTTCTTCTTCTTCTCTCTCTCTCTCTCTCTCTCTCTCTCTCTTTCTCTCTCTCTCTCTTTCTCTCTCTTATATTCTCCCTCTTCCTTTCCCCTTCCCCCTTCTTTTCTCCCTGTTCCCCTCTCTTTCTCCTCCTCCTCTTCTCCTTTTCCTTCTCCTCTTCCTTCTCTTTCTTCTTCTCTCTCTCCATCTCTTTTTCTCTCTCTCTCTTCATCTCTCATCTCTCTCCTTCTCTTCTCTCTCTCTTTCCCTTTCACTCTACAATATCTTCCCTCTTCTTTTTCCCCTTCCCCCTTCCTCCTCCCTCCTCCTTTCTCTCTTCCTCATCATCCTCCTCTTCCTTTCCTCCTTTTTCTCCTTTTCTTTCTCTCTTCCTCCTGTTACTCTCATTCTAACACTCTCATTCATTCTCTTGCTCTTTCACTCCCCCAGCACCCTCACCCCTCATTCTCTCACCCACAAAATTCTATCTGCAAAAGATCTGCTTACCATAAAGGATAGAATCTAGCCTCTAATAGTTGTTAGACCATGTGACCATGGACAAGCTATTTACTATCTCTGAGCCTGAGTTTCTTCATCTGCAAAATTGGGGTAATAATATTCTCATAACCTCCCTCATAGATATTGTGAGAATCTTTCTACTGAAAACTACTAGTATGACCTTGGACAAGTCACTGCCTTTCTGGATTTCCATTTTCACATCTCTAAAATCAGTGGTGTGAATAATGAGTGATATATGTATGAAATGATGAGTGGTGATTCATAAGCCAACAAGTGTGAAAGTTACTACTAATAAAAGCTAGCATGTATGTAATTCTTTAAGATTTACAAAACACTTTATAAAATATTATCTCATTTGACCATTACAATAGTCCTAGGAGGTGGGTGGTAATATTATCTCATTTTATGGCTAAGGAAACTGAAGGCAGTGGTTAAGTGACTTGCCTAGGATCACACAGTCTGCAAGTGTCAGAGGTAGGATTTGTACTCAGATCTTCTGACTCCAGGACTAGTGCTCTATCCACTACACAATCCATCATTATTATTATTAGGTGACTGGGGTCCAGAGGTTGTGACTTACTGAAGGTCACACGGTTACTTTACTTTAAGGCAGGACTAAGACCCGGGACTCTTGATTCCTTGAATCTTTATGGCTTCCTTAAGAAGCTGCTGTTTCTAGAAATGGTGACCCTGAGCAAGTAAATCACTTAATGTGTTAACAGGCTACAATTCCCATTTCCCTAGAGCCTCAGTGAGATGGGGACAGGGGCAGGATGGGAAATAGCAACTTCAAATGTTTGGTTTGGGAAGGAAGGTGATGGTACAGAGGCCCAAGGCAGGCAGCATTGGGGACTTCAGTTATACTGTTAATTCATTAGAAGCAGCTGAGTACAGAGGAAAGTATCCTTGACTTGGAGTTAGGAAGACCTGGATTTTAATTCTACCTGTGTGTGACCAGGAGCAAATGATATGATGTCTCTAAGCCTCTGTCCCCATTTATAAACTAGGATCTAGTTTGCAAAGTCTTTTTGTTATTTGTACAGAAAGCCTTGAAGGGGAGGAACCCTCTCATCCGGGTCCCATTTCTGCCTTAAAACAAAGTGGGTCCTATGGCCTTAGGTAAGGGGTACAGCCTCTCTGGAGCACCAGGGAAGACTTGCACAGGCTTTGCAATTTACAATCTTAGAAAGTTGCCTTGGACATTTAGGCTAAACCCAGGGTCACCCACAGCCAGTTTGTGTCCAAGGCAGGCCTTGCATTCAGGTCTTCCTGACTCCCAAAGTCACTATACCAAACTGCTTCTAACTATAATGACAGGCTGGTGGGAATTGCCTCCATCTATGCAACCACAATCCTTCTCTAACAGTAACTAAGTCTTAGAGGGTTTCCTGAGGCTGAGAACTTATGGGACTTGACCAGAGTCACAAAGCCAGAATGCATCAGAAGCAAGGCCTGGACCTGGGTCTTCCTGATTTCCAGACCGGACATCAGTTAAGCTATACAGCCTCTTAAAGTAATTAAGGGGCTCAAATGAGACAATATATGTTGAGTTCTTTGCAAACCCCAAATATAAATGCCAGACATTATTAACTTCCTTCTCTATTCCCTTTTGCTATCCTCTGTGGGTGAGCATGAGTATGGAAGCTGGGCTTTGGGTTGCTCCCCTAACGGCTCTTTTTTCCCAGCTAGCCTCAAGGAGTCACTGTTGAATTAGGAAGTAAGTGGCACCACCACACCATCTACTGAAGGCCTCTGGCCATTCCAAAGTCTGCAGACCATCTTGGGCTATGAGGTGGCCATGAGGTTGTAGCCATTGTTTTTTCATTATTATTTTATCCTTATTCACCATCATTAGCCACCATTTAATCATTATTCCCATTTTCTGGCTCTGGAGGACTCAGGCATAAACAACAAGAATGACCTAAAACCAATTGTATCGATGGTGGTAGACTCAATACTCCCAACTCTGCATTTCTCAGTCCAGTGGCTTAGCCACAAATCCCGTGTCACTTTGGGGCAAGACATCTATGTAAGTGTGTATTAGAGAGGGCTGTCTGCTTGTAAGGCAAGTGTGGGCACGGATATGGGTAAGCCAGATCAGCAGGCTGATTTTTCTATAGAAAACTCTAGCCTGCACAGGAAATCAAATTCCACCACTTGGTTAGGAGAGGCTAGAGCAGAGAGGTCACTCGCTTCCGAGGGAGGGTGACTAAAATCTCCAGAAGACCAGAGACAGCGACATATAAAGACTGGTTAAGACAACTGGATGCGTTTAGACTTCAGTTTGATAGAAGGGAAGGAGCACTGGTTTTGAAGTCATGGGATCTGGGTTCGAATCCCTTGGACAAATCACATAACATCTTTGGGTCTTGGCTTCCCCCTCTCTAAAATAGGCAGGTGAGACGAAGTTGTCCTTTCCAGTTCTGCATTTATGATCCTATAAGATATGCCAGCTATCCAAGTATTTGCAAGCCTTTCACGTTGAAGAGTGATCAGGCTTGTTCTTCTTGGCCTCAGAAGGCAGAACCTGGAGGAATGGGTGGGAATTTCAGGGAGACAGATGTAAGGGGGAAAACTTCCTACAAACTAAAGCTACCCAAGGGGAGAATGAGCTTCCTCAGAAGACAGTGGTTTCCCCCTGCTTGGAGGTCAAGTGGAGGCCTAATGACCCACTGAGGTACAGGTTAGCCTCTATGGCCTCTGAATATAGTATCTTGGCAATTCTAAGGAATAAATCTCATCACTTGAAGGAAAGATTCTTCTTCTTCCTCCACCTTCTTCCTCTTCCTCTCCCTCTCCTCGAGAGGATTATACAGCCTTGGTCATTAGATGAAAGCAAATGGTACCGTTCAAGAAACTTCTTGTGATTGGTATATCTCTTTTTTTCCATCTTCTTTGTTTTCTAATTTATCCCTTCCCTTAGACTGACTGCCCAGGTTGGACAGCTATGAGGCTCAGTGGATAGAGCACCAGATCTGCAGTTAGAAAGACTTGACTTCAAATTCAGCCTCAGACACTTACTAGCTGTGTGACCCTGGGCAAGTCACTTAACCCTGTTAGCCTCAGTTTCCTCATCTGTAAAATGAGCTGGAAAAGGAAATGGCAAACCTTATCTGACAAGAAAACCCCAAGTGGGTTTTCATGAAGAGTCAAATATGACTAGAATGACTCGACAACAAAATCCTACCCAGAGACCCATTCCTTATGATAAAGCACAGCACCCACTCTGGGGTACTCTGGGTTAGAGGCATTTAGGTCATGCTGTGGTTAGAGCACTGGACTTGGAATCAGGAAGACATTAGTTCAAATCCAGCCTCAGATACTTACTAGCTGTGTGACGTTGCGCAAGTCACTTAACCTCTTTTTGCCTCAATTTCTTCAACTGCAAAATAGGGATCATGACAGCATCTACCCCACAGGATCAAATGAGCTAATATCTGTAAAGTATTTAGCACAGTGCCTGACACATAGTAGGTGCTATAGAAAGACTTGTTTATTCCCTTTCGCAGTACCCCAGCTTGTACTCATACTTCCTTATCAGGTCCTCAGAGGGTGGCTACAACTTTGGGCTCTAGGGGTAACCCTGTGGGGCTATGCTCCTAATAATATAGCTTCTGGGCTGCATGAGAATGCTTAAAGGCAGCTAGGTGGCACAAAACATAGTGCTCTGAACCTAGAGTTAGGAAGATCTGAGTTCAAATCCCACCTAATGGCTATGTGACCCTGGGTAAGTCATTTAACTTCTGTCTTCCTCACACAGAGGCACAAGAACCCAGAGTGTCAAGCAATGAGCAGAGAACACAAATAGGCAATTGACCAATTGATGGATTGAGCTCCCCAGTCCTGATTGCTACAAGATGCCCTTCAAAGCTGGCCCATTCTTGGTTGCCGGCAGATCTCTACTGTTCAGCTGCTTTTCTGACAGCAACACAAGAGAGATGTGAGAATTGACCTCGGAAGGATGCCTTGAAAAGTGTGTTCTAGTTAAACTCAAGGCAGGTAAAAGCAATAATGGATTTCACCAAGCCCGCTGTGCTTAGAACCGACGGCTGCACGAGAGAGTGGCCACACCATCAGCGTTTAGATTTGCAATCACGGCTTTCCTGCCGGCAATCATGAAATATTCTCCAGGATGCTAATGAGATGATGATGATTATTTTATCTGAAGGGCTCCAGTATGTGTCACTCAAGCTGGAAAAACTAGCCTTGAAGAGTGAAGAGGGGTAGAGGTGAAAGATTTGGGCAAATCCAAAAGAAGAGATGAGAATAATTGAACAGGGCAAAGAGTCCTTAGAGAGAGCCCAGGGCTGCTCATCTCTCAGGGACGGGAATCTTTGTCCTTAATGATGTTACTACATCCTCCCAGGGGCCAGGAACCAAAGAAAGGAAAGGAGACAGCGTGGTATGGGAGAAAGAGCATTGATTTCAGAGTCAGAAGACCCAGGTTCAAATCTCTCTCTGAAGCCTGTTCTCAGTGTAACCTCAGGCAAGTCCCAACTTCCTTGGACCTCAGTTTCCTCATTTGTAAAATGAAAGTTGGACTGGAAGACCTCTGAGGGCCTGTCTAGCTCTAAATCTATAGTTCTATATCTCGAGTTTCCTCATCTATTAAAATCGATCTGTGATCTTATATGAAAAGCTGAGTTATCATGCCCTGGTCAAAAAACTGGGAAATCTGTGGAGGAGCATATTGGCGAGCCAATCACAGAACCATAGAATGACAGGGCAAAATGGCACCTCAGAGGCTACCAGCTGGTCTACCTTGTGACCAAATAAGAATTCCCTTCTACAATACCACCCTGTTTGGGTTGGCCTCAAATAGGGGGACATCCAGATTTTATTTGGGGGTTTTTAATTTGGGAGGGAGTTGTGGTTGACTTTCAGGGAGTCTATGAATTTGAGTGGGAAAAACTATATCATTCTTTTCTTTTCAGGGGAGGGGGAGGCAATTGAGGTTAAGTGACTTGCCTAGGGTCACACAGTTAGTAAGCGTCTGATGTTGGATTTGAATACATCATTATTTTCACTTACCACTAAATGAAATTTGTCATTTCCTTCAAATATAGTTTTTTTTAATTCTGGAAAGGGCTTCAGCAACCTGCCCAAGGGATCCATGACACAAACACGAAAAAGGGTAAGAACCTCTGTTTTATTTGAAGTTCAGATAACTACTCATTGTGTTTGTTATAGAGCCAGCATGCCTCAAATCTAGTGGTCGAAGTCCTATTCTCTGCTCAGCCTCTGCCTAACCAAGTTACCTTGCGAATGTCACTTCACTTTCTAGGTCTCCATTTTCTCATTTGTATAATTCACTATTTTGATGGATATGTGATCTCATCAATGCAGGCACTCCTTCTTGTGATGCAGCCCATCGTATGTGACGCTTGCCCATGAACTCCCATATATAGTCTACAGGGGAAACACCCAGTGATCTAGAGATCTTCCTCCAGATCTGTGGACCTGCATGGATACCAGGGGAGCACACCAGCTGTCCATTAACTATCTTTTGCTTTCCACCATCCAACGGCCTGTCACTATAGTGGCATACTTTATATCACTCCTTCCTCATCTGTAAAAAGAAAAAGAATGATAATGTCTGGTCAGACTAATAATCATGAATTTAGATTAGATTAGATAGAGCATTCATTAGGGGGAGCTAGGTGACACAGTGGATAGAGCACTGGGCTTGGAATCAGGAAGACTCATTTTCATGAGTTCAAATCTGGCCTCAGACACTTACTAGCTGTGTGACCCTAGGCAAGTCACTTAACCCTGTTTGCCTCAGTTTCCTCAGATGTGAAATGGGCTGGAGAAGTAAATGGCAAACCACTCCAGTATCTTTGCCAAGAAAACTCCATGTAAGGTCAAGAAGAGTCAGACACGACTGAAGATGACTCAACGACAACAGCAGTGGCATTTATTAAGCACGTAGTGTATGCCAGTAACTGTGCCAAGTGCCAGAAATATAAATGAAAGCAAAAAGAAGGGCAATTTCTGCCCTCAGGGAGGTTACATTCTAAGGAAGGAAGACAACACATAAAAGAAACGTAAGAATTTCCAGACATGGAAGCATAGAGTCACTGTGGAAAAGGCCAGAGAATTGAGAGCTGAGTAGAGTTAGAAATCAGCATTATGGGTGTGGGAACTGCCTTGAATGGAGGTCCCGAGAAGGAACTCTCCAACCAAAAAAGGAGGCCACAGGGGTGGAGGCGTCACCGGAGTGAGAAGACGTCCAGGGCCAGGAAGAAGAATTCAGAGTGTCAAGAGTTCGGGCTGGGTTAGAAGAGAAGAGAATCTAAAAAAGTCTCAAAACTTGCCAATCTGTAGTTCAGTGGCTCACTGCTTCGGATCTGCCTGTCCTGTGGCATTCTCCTTCCATTAGTAAGAGAATGAGTGCTTCTTGTGGGCAGGAACGGTTTCATTTTTGTTTTCTATCACCTTTTCTGGCACACTGTTGATTGCTCAATGAATTGATAATAAACTGATAGCATTTACATGTTACTTTAAGGTTTGCAAAGTTATTTTATCTGTTATCTCATTTGATCCTCAAAACAACCATGTGGGGCAGATGCTACTTGTAGCTCCATTTTACAGGTAGGGAAATTAAGGCTGAGAGAGGTTAAATTGTTTGTCCAGAGTCACAAATATGAAGCATGTCGATTCTTCTTTAGTCCAAATCCAGCACTCTAAACACCATGCTACCTCCCAACCCCTAAACACATTTGTAAAGAAAGGTCCTCCATGACATAAAATAGCAATGGCAGAATTCTTTGTTGTGATAAAATACTGGAAACAAAAGCTGCCTACCCATTGGTCCCGGAATGGCTGTCCAGATGTTGTTTACAAACATGTTAGTTGGTTTTGTTTAAATGCCTTTTCTTTATTACGAGGAAGAGTTAGATGGGATGGGGGAGTGTTAAGCAAAAATGACTTGTTTAAATAGGTGATATCAACAATAATTTTTTAAAATATGTATTTCTTTTCAAATTTCTGACTCACTCACTCAGAATCATAATTCACCATTTTGGTCCCCAGGGGAAAGAGGGGGAGCATAAGCAGTACTAAACACACCTGCTCAAAAAAGCACCTCAAATCAATTCTGTAATTCACGAAATGAAAATAACTCAAGAAATAATTAAGACTAAGTCAGTTGAGCAGGAAGGAGAATTAGTTATTACAG
Source organism: Trichosurus vulpecula (assembly GCF_011100635.1). Lineage (NCBI taxonomy): Eukaryota > Metazoa > Chordata > Mammalia > Diprotodontia > Phalangeridae > Trichosurus > Trichosurus vulpecula. The sequence goes on from NC_050578.1 coordinate 247,284,189, forward strand.
TGTGTTCTATGCTTCAAAAGGAGTGTCTGTGTTAAGTTATTGCATTCCCTTAAATCATGGCTCTCTGGAACAAAGCTCTGATTGTCCCACCTTACATTTATCTGCTCATTTCCTCCAGTTCCCCCAGTTTAGCCACCGCTCCCTTCCCCACCAAGTAAGTCAAAGAATCACAGAAAATTAGTGCTATATGAGGCCTCAGAAGTCAGCACTTACTTTACAAATTAAAAAATTGAGGTCTAGGGAGGGGGAGGAAGGAGTGACTTAATTAAGGGCACTCAGCTAGTTATTTGCAAGGCCTTGAATTTCTATCCTTCTTCTGGCACAGCACCTCTATTTACACACACACAAATACACACACACGTGTGTATGTGTGTGTGTACAATATACACACACATATATATTAAAAGATATCAGCCATTGTATTTGTGTATACAATATGGTACATATTATATGTGTGCATATATACATATATATATACTCACACAATGCCTAATATTACCTTTTATATATATGTATGTGTAAATATTATATATAATGTGCATTATGTAATATATAATTTAGATATTATATATAATGTGCATATATTATATATTATATAATATGTACATATATACTATACACATATGTTTTGCATATTTATGTAGATATATGTGTGTGCATTTTTATACAGCTGGAAGTATATACATATATATGTACGTGTGTGTGTATATATAATATATACATATAGAGATACACATACACAATATGGTTGATGGGTGGATGACGTGGGCCTAAGCTTTTCTTTCTTCTCTTTAACTTCAGTTCTGCCCACCTGGGACAGGTCTTGGCAACCAGCAACCCAAACCTCCCCTGACCCCTGGACTGTGGCTACAGAGATCCTCCCTATTAGCAAAACTAGAGGGGAGGGTGACTCCCCTGTGTAATACCAAACTCGTCCAGCAGGGGTCTGACATTAGTTGCTTTTCACCAAGAAAGCCATCGGTTCATAGGAGAAATCCAAATGGAATAAAGCAGTGAGAAAGGGGCCAAGACGGCTTCAGAGGATAGAAAGGTTGTATAAATGTTGCCCCCTTCTCGTGCAGGGATGTAAACAGATCTTGCCTGCCAGTGCCTTTTGGAGATTGTGCCGTGTGTGTGCATTGGGTCTCCTCCATCAGGAAATACGCAATTTCATTTAGTTTCCATGTTTATCCAAGACTGATATATTCATTACAAGAGCTACCTTAATCCTAGAGCTTTGAAGCATCTGGATCTCTCCTGGAAAGCAGCTGAAAGATTACTTCCCCCTGGGTCTTAAAAGAGCCCTGTTGGGCAGTTTTTAGAACCAAAGGTGCTGTTATTTTAAAAAGACAGCTTTGCAGAAAAGCAAATATAATCTCAGCCTGCTTTGCAAACAAAAACAACAAAGAGAAGTGTAATTACAACATTCCCAGACCCTGCTTCGAGCTTACCCGGGGCCACCACTGTGAACCTTACAATGTCAGGATTCCTTCTCTGCGTCTGGAGTCAAAAATCAACAATCCTTAACTCAAGGCAGCTGAAAGAGCTGTGGCCTGGGGGGTCAAAAGACCTGGGCTCTAGTCCTAGCTTTGTTACCTTTTCTCAACTTCCCCACAAAGGATTCACCCAAAATCCTGAGGCTGCCAATACAGCATTCAAACCCCCCATAGATGGTTTCATTCTCACTAGACAGTTGGTACACTGCATGGTCCATGGAAAGACTTGCCTCTGAAGTCAGAAGAAATTAGTTCAAGGCTGGATTTGATCCCTTAGTGGCCTCAGGCAAGTCACTTAATCTCTCTGGGGCCTCCTTTTTTTCTTCTTTAACAAGAGAAGGTTAGATATGATGACTTCAATGGTCCCTTCCAGCCAGAGACAGGTAGGTAAATGTTTAACAATTGGTTCTTGGGTGGGGAAATAAAACAGATGTATCCACAGGGATACACCTTCAAGTTAATCTGATTTATTAACATTTTATCCATCACTTTCTTAAGAACAGACAATTAAGGAAACAATAAATCAAGCCCTAGTTTGCAGCATTTGCCGATTGCCGAGGCGTAAATCCTCACACTAAAAATTTAACAATCTGCTGCTCTCTTGAGAGGTTTGAGCTGGCTCCAGCACATCCCTGCTTCCACCTCTCAAACTATGAAACTGTGATCCCAGGCAGAGCTTTACGATTTTCGAGGCATTTTTGTAGTCTTTGTCTCACATGATTAACAGCAAATTCAACCCAAAGAACTAATGTTGTGTTTATTGTATACCAGGTCCTCTTCTGACTGCTGAGGATACAAAAATAAAACTGGCTCCACCCTCAAGGAGATTGCTTTCTGCTTGGGGAGTTGGGGTATCCAACACAGATACAAGCAGTTAAATACAAAGCATAAGTCATTTCAAGAAGAAGAGAGTACAAATAATGGAAAACTACCTGGGTCTCAGTTTCCACATTTGTAAAATAAGGAAGAGAGTTGGATCTGATGGACTCTGAGTCCCTTTCCAGCTGGAGATCCATGAACCCATGAAAGGAGAACAGGAGAGATCTCAGGTAGTAAAGAGTTCCTTTCAACAGCCTTGACAGATAGCCAGGGAGACTCTTAGCTTTATAGGATCTTTGCTTCTTCATCTACGAAATGGAGAGAAGTAGTCTGATCAAGATCACCCAGCTAGTAAGTAGCAGGAGCAGGTCTAGCACTCCGATCTGCTCTTTCTAACTAATTGCAATCATAACAAACAACATATATTTCTCCAGAATTTGGAGATTTAAAAAGTACTCTGTTCGCCACAACCTGTGTGAGAAATATTATTAGTTATTTAGTTGTTTCAGTCATGTCAGACTCTTCATTACCCCATTTGGGGTTTTCTTGGCAAAGATGCTGGAGTGGTCTGCATTTCCTTCTCTGGTTCATTTAACAGATGAGGAACTGAGTGAAATGGGATTAAGTGACTTGCCCAGGATCACACAGCTATTATGTGTCTGAGGACATATTTGAACTTGGGTCTTCTTAATTCCAGACCAAGCACTCTATCCACTGTGCCACCTAGCTGCTAAGAGGTATTATAGGAAGTATTATCTTTATTTATGGAAATGGAAACTGAGTCAGAATGAACAAGCAGTTTGCAAAAATCATATAGAGAGTAAAAGGTGAGGCAAAAACCCAAATATTCTCATTTTTCAGAGACTTATGTTTACAATATATTCTGCTTTGGCATGTATTATATAATTTATCCTATTCCACTAATTCCCATTGATATCTCAAGCAATCAATGTATTCTATTTGAAAGCAATACTACTGCAATTTTTAAACAAATCTACAATTTCTCTCTTTCACCATTTCACAAATTCCTTTCCCTCTAAACCATCCTACTTGTCATGAGTGAGGTATTGTTTTATTAATTAAATTTTAATTTTTTAATTAAGAGAAGTCTATTTTCTCTCCCTCCCAATCCCATGGGGTGGGAAGGTGGGGAAGAAGAAAAAATAAAAATAAATTCCTTCTAACAAATATGTATAGTTAAACAAAATAAATCTCCCCACTGGCCATGTTCAAAAGAATGTATGTTTTATTCTGCCCCTTGAATCCATCACCTCTTCATCAGGAGGTAGGTAGTAGGACCCATCACTGGGCCACTTGGATCTATGGATGGTCATAGTGTTGATGAGAATTCTCAAGAATTTCAAAGTCGTTTGCTTTCATAGTACTGTTACTGTTGTATAAATTGTTCTCCCGATTCTGTTCATTTCATTCTTCATCAGTTTATACAAATATTCAAAATTGTGTATTTTTATAATACCAGGGACTAAGGTTCTCTTGATCATGATTGAGAAAAAGATCCCAGGTTAAAATACCAACGAGCAAAATACAGGAGAATAGAGGACAAGGGCTCTGCTTATTACTCTGTTTGGCTAAGCAAAGGTGTCAATGATATAGGGAAAAAGGATGATGTGTATGTGTGTGTGTGTGTGTGTGTGTGTGTGTGTGTTTTAAAACATAAGCTTGTTCTCACACCAATGTATTTTTGTTCTTTGCTGAGACCACCTGGTGAGAGCTAAGAAGCCCCAATCTGCTTGGGTCTAGTAATTTCGCGTTCATCTGGTTCATATAAAAAATGGAAATCACTTGTGACCCAAGAGAAGCTTGTGATGGGAAATGTAGCATTGAGAAAGGCAGCTCTGTGACTTTCCCACCATTTCATGACTCTCTGCCTTGGTCACAGAGTCCTGGAATCCCAGAATCAAAAGAGTCCTCAGAGACCATTTAGTGCTAACTGTACAAAAACAGCACACCTGACAAGCAGTCACTCTGCAGAGGAGGGAACCCAGAACTTCCTGAGGGAGCCCGTTCCCTCCATATTGGGGAGTAGCTCTGACTGAAGTGTGGCCTCGTAGCTGGAGAGCAGTCAGGAAAAGATTGGGGTTCAACTACAGCCTCTGGGCAAATGTTAGGTGTCAGCAATAGACAGCAGGATGGATCTAGTGCCATACTTAGAGTCAGGAAGACCTGAGTTCAAATCCTGCCTCTGACTAGCTGCATAACCCTGGGCAAGTCACTTAGTCTCTATGTGTCTCAGTTTCCCCATCTGCGAAATAAAGGTAATTAAAGCACCTACTTCCCAGAGTTGTTTTGAAGATCAAATGATTTAACCTAGGTAAAGTGCCTTGCAAACCTTAAAGAGCCATATAAATACTACATATTATTACATGCTGGCTATGTGACACTCTGGCTAAGTCACTTAACCTCTAAAATTAGAAGTTGCAGAGATGGTGAAGAAGTTTCTCATCTGGCAGTGCCCTGTAGTGGTGAAATCTCAGATCCAGTCCCTATCCCTATCTCCTATTAGATTGTAAGCTGCTTGAGGTCAAGAACTATTTTTTTTGCTTTTGGTTCCCTAACCCTTAGTACAATTGCTGCCTACCTCCAGGGTAGCCCTCTCCAGTCTGGTGTGAGTGTGCTCTTTTGCCATTTGGATCCATCCAATTCAATAAGCACTTATATAAGTGCCAGTCAGGAGCTCTGAGGTTCCATTCAGCTCTGAGATCTATGGATTCAGTGTCAATGATAGTAGAAGGGAAGTAGGAAAAGTAAAGCAAAAATAAAGAAGTGGGCGTTATGGGAAGGTGACACAAAATTCTGTCCAGATGCTCTTTGATGACTTTCCCTACCTGGTTTTGTTCAGGATTCTCAAGTATGAATAGCTGGTACACTTGAGTCTCCTTGTTCCAAGGACTCATCTTCCTCATACAGTCATAGATTTAGAATAAGAAAAGACTTTTTTTTAATTCTAGGTCTCCCTGCCTTGCCCAGGGTAGAAATGGAGAAGCCATTCTTTGGCCTATCGCACTACTGATCAGTAGGAACATTTTGATCTGCTCCAACTCTGACTTGGGCAAGAAGGAACTTTAGAGACCACCTAGTCTAACTCCCCTATTTTCCAGATGAGGAGACAGACATTAAGAGGTTAAGTGACTTAACCAACTAGAACATTGGACTTGGAGTGGACTCGGAATTTCTGAGTTCAAATGTTATAAAGATAAAATGAGATAATATTTGTAAAGTGCTTTGCAAATCTTAAAGCGCTATATAAATGCTTGCTGTTATTATATGTGTCAGAGGTATAATTTGAACCTGGGTCATAGATTTAGAACTAGGCAGGACCTTAGAGGTCATCTAGTCCAATTCTCTCATTTTTACAGATGAGGAAACTGAGGCACAGAGAAATTAGATGATGTGCCTGAGTTCACACGATCAGGAAGTGATGGAGTCAGGATCCAAACCCATTTCCCCCGACTCCCAACCCAGTGTTCTTTTCACCATGGCATTCCGGCTTCCTCCTGGGTGGTGATCCAAGCAGCCTCCATGGCTGCAAGCCATTCATTCCTTTGTCCCCATGCCAGATGATGCCGAGGCAACAGCTGTCATTCATTACTGTTTAAAATTCTGGACACTGGAAACATCTGCAGCCCAGTGCAAAAAGCAGGGGAGGAGATAAAAGTCACTCAGGTGGCCCCCTGGGCAAAGGCCCACTAACTCCAAGCAGGGAAAATCTCCCAGAACCTTCTCTGGGCTCTGGGTTGTGGGGCAGAGAGCCCTTTAAGAGGGGCCCTCTTGAAGCTGGGGGCTTGTTTGCACTTTTATAAGCTGCACGTGTTCGTAGAACATAACAAGGTGAACTGCAGAGGTGCCAGGAGACCAGGATTATGTCGAGCTTCAGGCCAGAGCCCGGCTGAGCTTCTCCTGGAAAGGAGCCCTGTTTCATGGGTGGGATTTTATAGTTGAAGGGGCCTCAGGAATCATTTTAAGCTATTTGAATTATTGCTTCTCTCTGTCTCTCCATCTCTCTGTCTCTCTGTCTCTCTGTCTCTCTCTGTCTCTTTCTCTCTCTCTCTCTCTCTCTCTCTCTCTCTCTCTCTCTCTTTCTTGCTCTCGCTCTTGCTCTCTCCTCCCCACTCCCTCTTTTCCCCCCTCTGTTGTTCTCTCTGTGTGGCTCCCTCTCTCTGTATTATCTCTGTCTATCTCTGTTTTGGTATCTTTCTGTTTCTGTCTCTGTGCATCTTTGTCTTTCTGTGATTATCTCTGTCTCTCTGTATCTTTTTGTCTTTCTCTCTATGTCTCTCTGTGTCTCTCTGTCTCAGTCTCTTTCTGTGTCTCTGTCTCTCAGTATCTTTGTGTCTGTCTCTCTCATGTATTTCAGAAAAGGGTTTTAGAGGCAGTATTGCAGAGTGCTGTCATTTAAAAAAATCGATAACACAGACAAATTAAACCTACATCGGGCACCTCAGAAAAGGACCTGAAACTCTCCCGGTGCTCCCTACCACCACCCCTTCCCCTGAAATATCTCATTTCTCTTCCTACTCCAACCTACTCTGGGCCAAGGACAACCCAATTAGGAGAGGTTTCACATGATTTAGGATAATAGGGGATGGGGAGTGGGGGAGAGCTGGATAATTGAAATCCACAGACAATTCCAGGCCTTATACTAGCAGATAGGCTGGAAATCAGGTAGTAGGAGTTGGGTTAAGAATCTAAGAGTGTTTAGTGGGGTTAAGAAAAGCTCCAGTGGGATAGACAACCATAATGTTTTAGCTAAAGGCTTCTGGGAGGTCATCTTGTCCAATCCTCACATTTTGTTGATTAGGTAACCAAGTCTGGGAAAGGTGAAATGATTTGTCCAGACATACATGTAGGAAGGAACAATGCTAGCATCTGAACCCAGGTCCTCTGACCCAGATTCAACACCTTTTCTCCACCCTGTCTATGTCTTTGAGCATCTCAAGTGCTATCCTGTCATGAAGAATTATACTTGATCTCCTTGGCCCCAGGGGATGAAATTAGGAGCAATGGACGGAAGCAGCTCTTAAATTTAATGTGAAGAAGAACTTCTTAACAATTAGAGCTGTCCAAAATCGAAATGGACTACTTTGAAGAGGAGTGAATCCTCCACAGTTGCAGATCTTCAATTAGAAGATGAGGAATTACTTGTCAAAGGTGTCATAGAGTGGACTCCTGTATCAAGTCAAAGTTGGGCTAGATTCCATCTTAGGTCTTTTCCAGCTTGGGAAAGCCGTTGCCTCTTTCTGGGCCTCAGTTTCTTTCTCTTTAAAAATGAGGGGGTTATTGTACTCAGTGAAGCAGCAACATTTATGCCTTGTTGGTCACCAGATGCCCCAACCACCATATCAAGGGACTCACACTTGTCGTTGATCTGGGCGCCAATTCTTCCCTCATGGTAGTCTTACAACATGGGAAAATGGGAATTGTTCTCAGTGACCAAGGACCCACTACTGAAGAGGTCACCAGAAAAGAGAGCATCACACGAAGCTTTTCAAAAACGAAGGACTCAAGTTTGTAACCAAGGCTGGGTGTAGGGGCATTTTAAAATTAACATTTGAACAACTGTGTAAATCTGGGCATTCTGAATATTTGAATGTGTGCAGAGGGAGAGAAATGAACAACATAGCCCTTTATCAGGCCTGCAAACAAGGGGAAATGCAAATTTTGTCCTAGAGAATAAAAATCTATGTGAAAATGATGCAAAAAAATGAGCAAGTCAGACTAAATAACCTCTAAGGGCCTTTCCAATGTTGACGTTTTATGATTCTGTGGTTTTCATTTGGTTTTATCTTCTAAAATGCAATTATTATATCGGATGTGGAACTATTATGAGACACAGGAAGATACAGGAAAGCACCCCGTCCTTTCCATATTGTTAACTGGGCTGACTTTTTATGGCCATCCTTAGAGAAATATGGAAGACAATAGGAGAACAATAATATGTCATGTTTAAATAACACTTCTTTTTTACATTTAATTTTTATTTCATTTTTCTCATTTAATGTAAACAAAAATTTTTAAGACTCATTTTTTTTAATTTTGAGTTCTAAATTCTCTCCCTCATTTCCCATCCTCCCCTACCTTGAGAAGGCAAGCAATTTGATATAGATTATACATGTGCAGTCATGCAAAATATTTCCATATTAGCCACTACATAAACTTCTAAGTTTACAAAGTTCTTTATGTTCATGATCTCATTTGATCCCTATTTTAAAGATGAGGGAACAGAGGCTTAGAGAGTTTACATGACTTCCCCAGGGTCACACAGCTAGTAAATATCTGCTGCAAAGTTCAAACTGAGCTCTTCCTTACTCCAGAGTGTGGTGGTCTGTTCTCTATGCCATTCAAACCAAGTCAACAAGCATTTATTAAGCACTTTCTGTGTGCCAGGTGTTGTGCTAAGTATGAGGGATACAAAAAGAAAAAAAAAAGACAGTGTCTGCTCTCAAGGAGGTTATATTCTAATGGGGGGAAGAAAACACATAAAAGGGAACTGAGAGTGAGGGGGGTGATGCAAAGGTACTTGGTGTGGTAGAGAAAGTCCTGTTAAGATGAGACAGCAATGCAGATGGCTTCTCTCCATGACTCTGTCTTGCCGAGTTCTAAGCCCCAAATCAAATGGAAAGATCAGGAAAGCAATGGATTCAATGGCTTAGGGGTTAGGGAATGGGATGTTTCACAGAGTTAGGGCCAGCCCATGTGAGAAGAGGCCAGTTAAAGTTATTGCCCTGGAGAGCCTTGGTGATCAATCCAATGGGAAATGAAGAAATTACTGAAATCTTGAGGACAGGGAATGTTTCCTTTTAATCCTTGATCCCCAATCTAGTACCTGGCACATAACGGGAGAATAATCATAGTTTGTTGATTGATTAGCTATCTTATTTTAAGGGATTTTCTCTTTGAGAAGTCTTAACCCAATGACTACCATTAAGACTGATCTGGGATACTCTGTGCTCCCAGGGAGAAAAGAAGCGTAGAATTCTAGGCAGCGAGTTGGCATGGCAGATAAAGCATTGGACCTAGACTTAGGAAGACTTGAGTTCAAATCTTGCCTCAGACACTCACAAACTGTGGGATGCTGGGCATGTCATTTATTCATTTTCCTCATTTTTAGAATGGAAGCTGTAATAGCACTTACCTACCATAGTTGGATATACGGCAATAATATTAATAAAATGAATTAATAAAAATAAATTAAATATATTCATAAAGTATTTTGCAAATCTTAAAGTGTTATATAAACATTAGCTATTATTCATTGTAGAATTGGAAGATACTTTAGCCTTTTTCTGCCTTAGAGAACATCTTCCCACCCCCATTTTATGCATGAGAAAGGCAAGGGACTTGTCCAAGAGCATCATGGTGCAATGGAGAGAGGACTGGACGTGGCTTCAGAGGTAATGAGTTCAAATCCTTACTCTAGCATTTAATTAACTGTGTGACCTTGGGCACATGACTTCACCTTTCTGTTCCTTATCTATCAAATAAGGGGGCTGGACAAGAGAGAAGTCATCTCTGAGGTTCTTTCTAGGTCTAAAACTATGACTAAAAAAACCTTTTTAAAATAACTAATATTTATTTAATGCTTTAAAGTTTGCAAATTCCTTTATCTGGATGATCTCACTTGATCCTCACCAAAGATTAGTAGGTGGTACAGTTATTATTATCCCCATTTTAGAGATGAAGAAACTGAAGCTATTAATTAACTTGCCCAAAGTCACACAGCTCATCAGTATCAGAGGCATGGTTTGAACACAAGACTCTCAATCCTCCATTACATTTCACTGCCTATCTTTGTGGTGGGCTGTCACTGGGTGGCGAATGAATGTTATAATGTGCAAGATGGTGGGAGTGCTTCCTTCCCCAGAGATCCATCACGTGGGATTTCACAGTCACTCTGGCTGACTCTCCTTCTTTCTCCTTAACTGTTATGAAGGCTGTTGGATTCCTCTGGCCATGAAATGAGGTGATAAAGTTCAAGCTGTGCTCTGACCTGTCCCCACAAACGTGAGCTGGGAAATCAGGATTTGTTTTCAGGTTCATTAGGGTTATTGGTATCCCCTGTGGGAAGATGACAGCTTGACTTCCAGCTTGGCTGCTGTTGAGTACTAGGTAACCTTCCCTTCACCTCTAATCTCCACCCTGACTCCCAAGGAAACAATTTGCTCATTCTCTGCAATGGTGATTTTAGTTTTTCTTTAGGTTTGGGGAAGACAAAGTTTTAATGGGGAAAAGAAACATGTCAAAGCCAGGTAAAAGCCTCCAGGACTTTTGTTCATGTCTCCAAACCCTTCAATTACCAACATAAAATGGACTCAGTCAAAAAGAAATGGGATATTGAGATTTGAGTTTTTGTAAGATGATGAGGACAGCAAAGGACCATCACATCATGCCATGTGGGTATTAACTAAAGGAATTGGGAATATTTAGGCTGGGGAAGAGAAAACAAAAAGGGAGTATAGAAAAGCTGGCTTCTAGGGCTATCATTATGGAAATGGGATTAGCCTAGTTCTGTTCTGCTTGGCTCCCGAGGGCAGAACCAAGATGAATAGGGCAAAGCCTCAAAAAGTCAAATTTGTGTCTGATGTTGGGGAAAACTTCCTAACATCTAGAAAGGATGCTTCAGGAGGTAGTGAATTCCTCTTTGCTAGTAGTCCTCAAGTGAAAGCTAGGTGACTACTTAATGGGGATGTTGTGGAAGTAGGTCCTAGTTGAGATATAGATTGGATTAGATGGCCCCTAAGGACTTGCCCAATGCTGAGGTTTTATTTTTTATAGTATTTTTTTCACAATTACATGTCAAGACAATTTTTAGCATTCAGTTTTACAAGATTTTGAGTTCCAAATTTTTCTCGCTCCTCTCTTCTGAAAATGTAGGCAATTTGACATAGGTTATACATGTGCTATCTTGTAAAACATACTTCCATATTAGTCACAGTTGTAAAAGAAACAGATCAAAACAAAAAAAAAACTATGAAAAAGAATAGTCAATGGAAAAATATGCTTCTTTCTGTCTTCAGAGTCCATCAGTTCTTTATCTGGATGTAGACAGCATTTTCTAATGCTGAGGTTTTATGATTCTACGATTCTGGACCACATTATTTTGGTGTCACTTTGCTACACACTGTCCCCCTAGTTATTATATTGATCTGGCTCTCCTAGTTTCATTGAAGTGCCCTGAAGGCACATGCTAATGACCAGGGTGGGTATTCTCTCCAAAAATCCAGATGGTGACCCATCCATGTCTGCTCATTTGGTACAACTCCTGCCAATGTCCTCTGAAAAGGTTTCCGTACTCAAAGTGTTTCTGATTTACTTAATATGGATCATGGCATTGCAGGTCATGTCACCCACTGGAAGATGGTTTCATGAGAGGGTATGGCCAGAAAATTCATCAGTTGCTGGCCAACCTTCTGTTGAGAAACCTCTTCCAACATAGGCACGCTGACCCTTGGATGACAGACATCAGTTCATCAATGGAAGCCTTTCCCACAGATAGATAAGCCTCCCTAGCAGATAGGATCTGCTAGAGAACAGGTTCCGTCGGCATCATCTTCAAAAGCCAGAGTCATATTCACAGCATGAAGAGATATCAGAGGATGACTACAGAAGAGACTGTGAATAGGAAAACATCAGCCCTTGTGATATATAGTATTATGTAAATAGCAGGAAGAAATAACACACAGAAGGAGAGAATGTATGAATTGTGAAGCACCCCCTCCCCAACCCACCCCAATCCAGCTCTGGCCAAGAGACAGGTAGGGGTCACAGGGAATAGAGCGCTGGATCTGGGGTCAGAAAGACCTGAGTTCAAATCCATCCTTAGATTCTTATGATCCTGGGCAAGTCATTTAACCGCAATCTGACTCAGTTTCCCCATCTGTAAAATGCAAATAATAGTAGCCACTACCTCCCCTACCCTATGTTGTAATGATTGAATGAGATAATATTTATAAAACATTTTTACAAACTCTAAAACACTATATACATTGTCGCTATCATTATTATTCCCGGCCTCCCCAAACTGCTGTCCTAGACTCCACTGCCCAAGGGACCTAGATACCATCTGATGAGTCCTCTTAAAAGAGAGCTGGAATATTTCAAATGAGTGGCAAGAAGTTCTTTTGCTTGTTTTTAGAGGTTCTTCAGATTCCCCCAATGGGAAAAACCCTCTTTCCTCTCTCCCAAGGTCCTTTTCTCTGGTTTTAGTTTACTTTCTATGACCACAGCATTGTCCTGAGTATGTGTTTACATGTGGTCCAAAAGGAGGAAGAAAAGAGGGAGGCAGGAAGCAGATGCTGCCGTAGGAAAGGCATCCCTAGACGAGAGTTTAGACAAAAATCCCAGAGCATTTTAGTGAATTGTAAACTCAATGTAAGTCAACTGTATGACGTGTCAGTCAAAAGAAAAATGAATGCAATCTTCAGCTGCACTTACAGGAATATATTATCCAGAATAGGGAGGTGGTCATCTAGCTATACTCAGCCCTGGTCAGACCTGGCGCATAGTAGGCGCTTAATATGTGTTTATTGAATTGAACTAAATTAAATGTGGAGTTGAGTTTTCCATATGTGGCACCACATGTAGATGAGTAGGATATTATACGTCCAAAAGAATAAAGTATTGTTGTTACAAGCTTTGGTCTGAGGGTTTCTATTATAATTTTAGATCCCTACAGTGATGTGGGTGAAAGGGTCTATACGTCTAATGCAAGTACCTAAACTAACTGCCTAACGCATGTGTATGTGTGTAGGCACACATGTTTGCATGTGTGCATATATCAATACATATATGTGCATGCATACACCCGTATTGTGCATAGGTGAATCTAGCGATGTGTATGTGTACATACACGTTTATACAGGTGTAAACATGTATATGTATATATACGATACATAGTTGTGGGTATGTGTTTGCAAACATGTGACCATCATAAAAACACATGCGTATATTATATACACAATACGTGTACATAGTATTTATATATATATTATAGGCACACATATGGGCATATATATTTTGTATATTAATATATATATAGTGAACATAAGTGTATGTGTTGTATGCATACAGGTGTGTAATCTATGGTATTACATGCATATTGTGAATGTATTGTGTTAACACAGATTATGGCAATGCAATAACATGCATAATGCACATTACACGTTATACAAATATGAATACTACAAGTGTGCATAGTATTATATTACATAATGTTATATTACATAATATTATATGTGTGCATAGTATATACACTCTTCTATGTAGAAATGGCAGCTCTCTTTTCGCCCCAGAGATGAAAGACAAAAACCAGGAGACTCCCTGTCCCCACGTCACTCCCCACTGACCTCTTTGAGATCTGAAGTTCTTCCATCTGTTACTTATTCCAATATGAATGAATTTTTCTCCCCACAGGGGTCCTAGAAGGAAAGGGAACAGATGGGAGCGAGAAGGAAGGCCGGCTCTCATGCAGAGTCTTGAGTCTTGCTTATCCTTACAATGTTGTTGTTAGATCAACAAGCATTTATTAAGGGCCTACTAGAATGGCAGAAGTGGTGCAAACGCTGGGGATAGAAAGAAAAGGCAACAACAGCCCCTGACTTCAAGGAGCTTACTTTCTAGGCAATGTTAGCCGCTGTTCTCCTTCCTATTCTTGCTGGGAGTCAGTTCTGAGGCCTGGTCCTTGACCTTGTAGAGTGCTAGAGTGCTGCTAAGGGAACCATCCAGGCTATGTACGGTCCCTCTTCAGTCTGTCTTTACATACTTCAGTCCCTCTTCAAAACAACAACAACATGATTTTGATGATATGAATTCTCCCTGTACAAAGGGTAAATCATAACCCCCCTGCACACCTTAGGAGACAAGTGAATGAGTCGCTATGGTCAAAAAAAAAAAACAACTCAATTACATTCTATAGACATGTATTAAATTTATCACCTGGTACTCAATATTCTAGTAATGAGCCTTCCCAAACTTTCCAAACTTCCAAACCAACCAAAGGTTGGTCCTTGGGAGACAGAGCCCTTCCTGCTCCATAGGAGGGGTCAGAGCTTTACCTCCACCTGCATAACCTCTAAGAACCCCAGAGGTCTGATATTTATAGTGGCTCTTTCTGTGGTGGCCAAGAATTGGAAACTGAGGAGATGCCCATCCATTGGGGAATGGCTGAATAAGTTGTGGTATATGGTTGTGATGGAATATTACTGTGCTATAAGAAATGGTGAGCTCAATGATTTTAGAAAAACATGGAAAGACTTGCACAAAATAATGAAAAGCGAAATAAGGAGAACCAAGAGAAAATTGTATACAGTAACAGCAATATTGTTTTAAGAATGACTTGAGAGAAAATCCGGAACTCAAAATTATGTAGAACCGTGTATTGTAAACTAAAAATAAAAATTAAAAAAAAAGAATGACTTGAGTAAATAAATTCTTTTGTTTATTTTATATACCCAAATTATAAAGGACATATGAAGAAAGATGCTATCATCAGACAGATATTGATACATAGATAAACAGAAGTATATAGAGAATAATTTTACATACGTATACTTATCTGTGTCTGATGATAGCTATCTCTAGTGGGGGGGAGGAGAAAAAATTTATATGATAATCTTGTTGTATATCTGAAAGGGATAGCAAGTTGTGCATAGCAGATTTGCAGTTTCATGTGCAATCATCTTTTTTATTATACTATTTTATGGAAATGCTTGCTTTATCCCCTAAATTAAAAATAAAATAAATAAATGCGGAAAAAAGAGAAAAAAAAAACCAGGTTCACTCCACCGTGCCCTGAGGAAAAGGAAGGTGGGGAAGTGGGGGCTGACTCTATAACAATCCACTAAGCTGGTAAAGCTCCTTCTCTTTCATTGATTTGTTTGGGTTTTTTTTTAATGGATTTTATTTATAATCCATGAATGCAATTTTCAAAAATCTCCCTTCTGCCTTTCTGCCATTCATGCAAACTACGGCTGAACCATGGCCCACTGGAGGATGGAATTTTAGGTTTGATGTTACAAAATAAGATTTCATACTGGGAGGAATCAGGCTGGGCCTGATTGCTTAACTGGCAAAGAGATTCTGTCCACACTCCTCTGCTTGTTTGTTTGTTTTTTTTTTCCTTCAAAACTCTGCTCAAACTCTATTTTCTCTGTGAAGTTTTTCCTGATCCCTACATCTGTTAATGGTCTTCCTTCCACGTGCAAAAAAAAAAATACTGTATTTTAACAAGCCTATATTTTGTATGTATTTTTTTTGTAAATGCTGTCTCACCAATAGAATATAGACTCCTTGAGGGCAGAACTACTTCTGTGTCTGACATATAGTAAGTGCTTAATAAGTACTTGTTAGTTGGTTGATTGTCTTCCTCGAGCCCTTCCCCAAACATAAACACTTCTCACTCTCAAGCCGAGGGAGCTAGCATATAGACACATTCATACATCTTTAGGTCCCATCCTATGAGAACAGAAGACTGAGCTCTGGGAAACCCTGCTGACATATGAAAGTCACCAGACCTGATAGCTCACCTCACGCCATCCCACCTAGCCCTTTACTTATTTAAGTGAAAGAGGTACAAAGAAAAGTGAAAGTGTCCCGGTCATCAAGGAGTTTACATTCTATCAGGAAGACAAAATGTAAACACACACAACAAAGAAAATAAATACAAGGTAATAGGGGATGGAGAAAGCGGTAACAGCTGGATCAGGAAAAGTTTCCTGAAGAAGCTGGCACGCCTTCTGAAGATCCCCCGCCCTTTCCCCTTCCCACCACCCACCCCAGGAAAAAAAGAAAGGTGGGTAGGTACTTGGTTTGGAACAAAGGCAGAAAGAAATAGAGACAGAGACAGAAAGATAGAGAGATAGTGTTGGAGAGAAAAAGACAGAGACAGAGAGAGAGATGGAGAGACAGAAAGAGAGAGACAGGGAGAGAAAGAGAGAGGAGAGAGAAAAACAGAGATAGAGACAGACAAAAACAAGGAGAGAGAGACAGAGAGACAGAGACAGACAGAAAGACAGAGACAGAAAGACAGAGACAGAGAAAGAGAGAGACAGAGACAGAGACACAAAGAGAGACAGAGAGACAGAAACAGAGACAGTCCTGTTTAGAAAAATCAGCAAACATGCTTCTGACAGTTTCTTTCTTTCACTCCATGAGTCAGACAGTGATAAGAAAATTAGGTAGTGAGAGTGCTAAATCATGATCAGTATAATGGAGGCCTTTATATTGGGCCAGTCAGCTCTGGCATATTTTTGGCTCTGAGGGGCTGAGAGTAACTGTGTTTTATCCTGGTCCCAAAGTGTTCTCCATCAGATGCTGGAATCCCGGTGGAGGTCTTATTGTCCCCTAGAAAGGGAGCCTGAGGCGTCTCGCCTGAGTCATCACTTCTCCTCACCCTTTATGAAAGCCCATTCTCTAGTCCCATTTCTCATGAAATTACCTGCACTTCCCCCCACCTTTGGCATAAGCCAAGCGTGGAGCTCTTTGTCCTGTTTCTTGGTTACCTGTCCACCAAGGGCCACTCACAGAAAATTCTGGGAGGGAGAGGAGAATTCCAACTGAAACTGGGGAGAATAGGGTCGCAGAGTGGATGGGCTTGGTCACCTGGAGGCCACGGGACAAAGCTAGGGCTTCTCTCGGGTATAAGAAAGGGAATCAGCAGAGACAGGCAGGCAATGATCGTGCTGGTTGAGAATGCTCTTCTAGCTGAGCTCAGGACTATCTGGTTGCTATGAATGGAGACATCACGATCCGTGACTGAAATCACTTCCAACTTAAATATCACGGCCCATCATCCAACATGATGTAGGCATATAAACACGTAACACGTATGCCCACGTGCTTCAGTTCCCTCATCCAATCGATCAACCAACCAAGCAGCACATATTAAGTACCTACTGCATGCCAGGCACTGTGCCAGGGCACTAGGGATTGAAATAACTAGCACTTATATAGTGCTTTTATAGGTTTGCACGACAACCCTGAGAAGTAGATACTATTATTATCCTCATTTTACAGATGAGGAACCTGAGGCAGGCAGAGAGGTTAAGTGACTTGTCCAGGGTTGCACAGCTAGTTATGTGTCTGAGGTAAGATTTGGACTCAGGGCTTCCTGACCCGGAGTTAGAATGAAGTGAACACTCAATACACCATGCCACATAGATGCCTACATGAATGAAATTATCCCTGCTCTAAAGTAATTTACATTCTAGTGGGGGAGAAAATAAGTTTCATGAAAATGTATGCAGCATATGTAGAAAATTAATAACTACATAAACACACACATACACACATATATATCTATATACATACACTTCCCCTCCCCCAAGTAGCTAAATCCTGAATAGTTTGGGAAGGAGGGTGCTGGTATTTGGGGAATCAGAAGATGCTTCCTGAAGAGGATGGTGCCTGAACTGCAGCTTAAAAAAAGAGAGAGACTCTCTAAGCCAAAGGTAGTGAGTACAGACGGCTCAGAACCGTGAACACACACACTTCTGTTTCCTCATATATAAAAACGGGCATCTTTTTATAGTGTAACAGAAAAAGCATGGGCTCTGAGAGTCAGAGAACCTGGATTCGAGTCCAGACTCTAATACTTGCTGCCTGGGTGACCTTGGACGAGTCACTTCTCTCTCTCTTGATGTCAGTTTTTTCATCTCTTAAATAAGGGGAACGGATGAGATCTTTTTGAGTCCCTTCTGGCTTTAAAATCCTGTAACACATTCCTTCTTCTCTGAACTCAGGCAGACCGTGATCCTGCTTCCTTGTCCTCTCCTGGGACCTGTATAAACCCCCAAACCTGATGAGGAATGGGGAGGAAGCATACCTCCCCTGGATGTAAGTGCCTGGGATAAAGCTCCAGCTGCCCTGTCCTAGTTACGGCTCTGGGAAGAACCACACCAAGATGGTAGCAAGCCTTTCAAAAACAATATTGAAGTACATCAAGAACTCTACCACCAATCAAAATCAGCAAGTAGGCAAAGTGAGTCTTTGATACCCCACATCTAATAATAAGCGTCCTTTCCTCCTGACAGCACTCATCTTCCTAAGGCCTCCTTGCTACCCCTTTGGCTCCCCAGGGCCCCTCCTATCATGTGCTACACTCGAGTCTACCCTTACCTGTTCCAGATTTTTCTAGGCCCACTCCATCCCATAGAAACTTACCAGGTCCAAAATTCCATGCCCTGCTGGCTCTGTGTCACAGTGGATAGAGCGCCAGACCTGGAGGCAGGAAGACTCATCTTTCTGAGTTCAAGTCTCGCCTCAGATACCTCCTAGCTGTGTGACCCTGGGCAAGTCGCGTTACCGTGTTTGCCTCAGTTTCTTCACCTGTCAAATGAGCTGGAGAATGAAATGGCAGACCACTCCAGTATCTTTGCCTAGAAAATCCCAAATGGAGCCATGAAGAGTCAGGCATGATGGAAAAACCACCGAACAACTTTTGTAAGTGGGTGTTAAGGGCTGGAGATACCCTAAGGTGTTATTCTGCACAGGGAGCATTCACATACTAATAAAGGCCACTAATGCCTTAACCCAATTTAATGCTTCTTAGTGAGGAATTTTTAAGCAAAATGGCTGGCCAAGGGGCAGAGCTGCTGTAAGACTGTGCGGTATCACTCAGACCCGTCACACAGATTGGGCTAACAGAGATCAAGGAAGAAGGACAGGGCCCCAGGGAAAGGAAGTGATTTATCTAAGACTACTCAGGCAAAAAGTAGCAGAGAACTGAATCTGAATCCATATCTTCTGACTCCCAAGTTCAGTCCTCTTCCCACTACGTTATAAAATCATGCCTATTTTTATCAATCTTGAATCAGCATCTTTTGCTGACAACTACCTTGCCAGGGAACCCTTTCCCCAGGGCCCACCTTCCCTTCTTAATTCCTACAGGGGCTAAGCCCAGACTGTTTGGTCACCACCCACCTACCCTCAACAGAACTTGCCCTTGTTTACAGAAGAAGCATTTTGGGTAAACAGTCCTTTTAAATCATGCCAAGGAAATTAGGATTCCAACAGTCTTGGGCTTTGGTTGTTCGGTTGTTTTAATTATGTCCAATTTTTCATGACCCCGTTTGGGGTTTTCTTGGCAAAGATACTGGGGTGGTTTGTCATTTCCTTCTCTAGTTCATTTGACAGATGAGGAAACTGAGACAAACAGGACTAAGTGACTTGCCCGGGGTCACGCAGCTAGAAAGTGTCTGAGGCCAGATTGAGTTCATCTTCCTGACTCTAGGAACCTTATTCACTGTGCCACTTAGCTACCCCCAGCCTTGGCTGGGATATAGCAGAAAGCAGAGGAAAGGAAAAAAAATTGGGTTACTGGTGAAGGACATTCATATCCATGCTAAATTCACATCCATTATATCTGTGAAATAATTGAAGGAGAAAGTGAAAGAAATAGTATGTGTGCTTGTATATATATGTATGTATATACACACAGATACATATATGCATATTTGCATATATGTGTGTGGATGTATGTATACATATATCTCATCCTCGACCGACCAGAATTCAGAATTTGCTATTTCTAACCCATTTTCCATAAATCCACTTATTGACTTCAAGAAACCCCACTGAGAAATCTATTTTTGTTCTACTTTCAAAAGTTTGCTTCATTCCCAGGGAACGTGGCCCAGTGGCAAGATATTTATAAAAGTAAAAAAGGAAAGGAGAAAGGAGGGGAAAAAAATGGAGGGGAGGAATCTAATTCTCCATTTGGTTTAATTTTGTTTTGAAATTCTCGCGAAGACTCAACTCCCGAGTGGGGAGGAAAGTATTCTCTTACTCCAGGCAATGAGGCAGAGACTTGAGCAGAAGGAAAACCTCCCCCATACAAAACTTAAAGGAGCTGGGTCATTTTTTGTGCTACTTTTGCAAATTTCTGTTCTGGAGGAACTGTTTGGGGGGTAGGGTGGGGGGCTTGGGGAGGTAACTGGAGCTTCTGAAAGGTGAGGGCTATAGAGAGTGGGTGGGATACCAAGTGAGAGATTTGGCTTTAAGTAGGTCCTCGCACTGAGGCCAAGATCTGGATTGGATCCTTGTGGTTCGGTCAGAGAAGAGAGAAAGCCGGGATTGTTAATATTAGCTAGTTCTATAAGGTACATACTATGTGCCAGGTACTTTAAAAATATTATCTCATTCAATCCTCAGAAACAATTCTGGAAGTCAGGTTCTATTATTATTATCTCCATTTTACAGATAAAGAAACTGAGGCAAGCAGAGGTTAAGTGACTTGTCTAAGGTCACACAGCTAGTAAGTGTCTCAGGTGTACCGTGTCACCTACATGCCTCTTGGGCATCTGGACCATGTTAATATTGCTGCGCATCTCTATTGTATGCTTACGCTCACACAGTGATTTCTTCCCAATAACTCTGAGTTGTGCAGAAATAGAGGTATTCATATCACCATTTAATAGGTGAGGAAACTGAGTCTCAGAAAGGTTAAGTGATTTTCCCATGGTCTCATAAGTATAATGAGCTAATAAGTATCGTAGCAGAGACTGAAACAGGTCAGAGCCTCTTAGAAAGGGACCACAGAGCTCATCCTTGGCCCATAGCTCTAGAGCTACAAGGAGCTTAGAGGTCACCCAGTGCAATCCCCTCACTTTGCAAATGACCCAGAGAGCTTGAGTGGGTTGACAGTACAGATCCTATCACTCTTTGCACTTGTAGGAGGACAGCTAGGTGGCGCCATGGTGCACAGAGTGCTGGACTTGGAATTAGGAAGACCTGAGTTCAAATTCTTCCTCAGACGCTGACTAACCTCGTGACCCTGGACAAGTCGCTTAACTGATCTCTGCCTCAGTTTCCACCCCTGAGGAAAGAGGATAATGATAGCATTCACCTCGCAGGATTAGAAGATCAAATGAGAGAACAAATACAAAAACGTTTTGTAAACTTTAAAGGGCTCTCTGAATGCTGGCGTTCCTGGCTCCATCCTTGGAGTGTACAGGTTTGGGATTTTTTTGTAACTCAAGGTCAGTCTCCCAAGCTTCAGTCTTCCTTGGTGCTTCTAGTTCAAGCCAGACCCTATTCCCTAGGCTAAGGTAACCTAGAAATTGAGGAAATAGATGCGTAGTTTCCTTCCAAGTGTCCAGTTCTGCTCACAGGACTTTAGAGCTTAAAGGCACAATTGGACCATAGATTTAGAACTATGGAAGGGATGTTAGGGGCATGTATTTTACAAAC
Source organism: Trichosurus vulpecula (assembly GCF_011100635.1). Lineage (NCBI taxonomy): Eukaryota > Metazoa > Chordata > Mammalia > Diprotodontia > Phalangeridae > Trichosurus > Trichosurus vulpecula. Next base: position 247,305,707 of record NC_050578.1, read on the forward strand.
AACGAAGCCCGGGGCTAGAACAGGGACTCTTCACTTGGCGTCCAGAAACATTTTTTGGTACTTTTATAACTGTGTTTTAATATAATTGGAAAATTCTGGGTAATACTATGTGTTTTATTTTATGCATTTTAAAAACATGATTGCAAGGAGTCCATGGGCTTCACCAGACTGCCCAAGGGACCCAGGACACAATGATGATTAAGAATCCCTGTCCTAAAGAGATGAAGTGACTTGGCAAAAGTTAGACAATCAGGGTCAGGATTCAAACACAGGTCCTCCTGCTCCAAATCCAGTGTTCTTTCTTCATTCTGGCTCATGTAGACTGGCCCAATAGCATTAAATCTCCTTGGTCCCTGAGCTTCAAGACAAGAGCTGCTTCCACCCTTCTGGTCTGTCTTCACCTGAAACTCTCCAGCTTCCTGCTCTGCTTCCATTTCCATCCTGACTGTGGCTAACTTAATCCTGATTACCTCACTCGTTTATGACTCATCCCTTCTTCCCTTCCACCAAACACACCTGGGTACAACACACCCCTCATTTGTATTACAGCTTCATGTCCTCCATCCTCCGGCATAAACATTTCAATTTCTTGTATAATCCTTGCTTAGGATACTGGTATGTTCTTTCAGTTGACTAAAGTATCAATCCCAGTGCCTCATGGGAAAAACCGAGGAGTGACTGGGTTGGTCGGGACAGGATGGGGTCATTTGGGAAATTTTCTCTCCTTCAACTCTCCCCCAACTCCAGCAATTCCTAAGGAGGGTCAGGAAGATACTGGGTCTAGGGAAAAGTAGAAGTCATCTTAATTAAGTGTGAGGTTAATGACCCACCTTCTCATAGTGGCCAGAATGTTAGGGCATTTGCATGAATAAATCAGAAAACGATAGAGTTCAAAGCAAAATTATTTGTCCTTTATCTTCTTCCCAGAAAAAAATACATATTCCCATTTCCTTAGAGCTAAGGGATTTAGAGTCTAACATGACTGAAACAACTGAACAACAAGAAAAATTAGACTGAGGTGGGCAGCAGGATATAGCAGAATGGGCATTGGAATCAGATCTTCTCCTCACCTCAACACCTCGACAATAGGCAAGCCCCTTCTCTCCTTTGAGCCTCACTCGTCCTCTTCCATAAAATGGGAATGATAGCGCCCGCATTACCTACTTCCCAGGACCACTGTGAGGGAGTGCTCTGAATACTCTAAAGCACAATACAAAATGACTAATAATTGTTACTGGTGTTAGTGAGAACAATGAGAAATATGGTGCTGGTTAGCCCAAGACTGTCTGAAGAGTCTCCCATCTCTCCTGTCCCCTGACACTTCTTTAACCCAAAGAATAAATATAGACAACCAACAACAAGAGAGAAGGGTCCTTCCATCCCACTGTCATATGGACTTTTTCTAGTGATTACAAATTCCGTTCAAACTAAAGTTATGTGCTTTGTGCCCTCAATCTGTCATGGTCTGACAGCCCCTCCAATAGCCCATGAGGTAGGCAAGGTTCTTTCTGGTCCCTTTCTTTATCTTAGTCATTATCTTAGTCAAGCCTTTAAAAGAGATTTTAAAAACCATTACTGCAGGATTTAAAGTTGGAGGGAACATGGAAGCACTCCATGAAAGGAGAGCTGAATTTGCAATCAAAGTTCTAATCCTGACTTTGCCCTTTACTGACCTTGGGCAAATCATTTAACCCCTTGTAAGGAAACTAGGCAGTATAGTAGATAGATTATTAGACCTAGAGTCAGGAAGACCTAAGTTCAAATCCAGTTTCAGCCATTTACAAGCTATATGAACCTGGGCAAGTCACTTAACCGCTCTCTGCCTCAGTTTCCTTTTCTGTAAAATGTGGATAATAAGGCCATCTACCTCCCAAAGCTGTTGTGAGGATAAAATGCAATAATATTTGTAAAGTGTTTAACACAGTGACTGGCACATAGTTGGTACGTAATAAATACTTTTTTCCTTTTGCGTGGACTTCTATTTCCTCCTCAGATGAAGGGTTTGTACAAGATGCACGTTTGTTTTTTGAGGAAATTGGGGTTAAGTGACTTGCCCAGGGTCACACAGCCAGTAAGTGTCTGAGGTCACATTTGAACTCAGGTCCTCCTGACTCCAGGGCCAGTGCTCTATCTACTGTCCCACCTAGCTGCCCTCTGAAACTAGATTCATTCCTTTGTTGTTTACAGAAATGTCCAGCTCTTTGTCACCTCATCTCACCATTGGAGTGGTTGTCCATTTCCTTCTCCAGTTCATTGTACAGATGAGGAAACTGAGGCAAACAGGGTGAAGCGACTTACCCAGGGTCACATGGCTAGTAAGTGTCTGAGGCCGGACTAGAACTCAGGAAGATGAGTCTTCCTGACTCCAGGACCAGCGCTCTAGCCACCTCGCTGCCCCTAGATTCCTACCTTAGAGATCATCTGATCCAGCCCACTAATTTTTATTTTAATAGTAACAGTCAACATTGACATAGCACTTTGAAGTTTATAAAGTGCTTTACATATGTTATCTCAATTGATTCTTGTAACAACCCTGGCAAGCAGGTGTGATTATTACCCTCCCTTTACAGACGAGGAAACTGAGGCAAAGAGAGGTTAAGTGACTTAACCAGGGTCACCCAGCTAGTAAGCATCTGAGTCAGGATTCAAACTCAGATCTTCCTGACTCTGAGTTCATCACTCTGTCCACTGTAACTAACACATACTAATGATTTTTTTAATACTACAATCACTTCCCAATAACCCCTCCCCCATAATCTATTCCCTTGTAAACTGCCCCCACCCTCAAAAAAAAGCAATTCCATCCAAGTAGGATACGGCATCTATAACGTTTCACACCTGTGGTCTACCATCTCTCTGACAAGAGGAAGCCAGTACATCCGTCATCAGCCATACGGACTTAATCATTGTCTCGGATCAAAATCCTGTTATCTTTTCATCTTTCAGTGTTATTTTTATACACTATTGTGGTCATCGTTTAGGGCATCCCCCCAGTTCTACTTGTTTCATTTTTATTAATTCATTCAATTCTTTCCATGTTCCTCTGAATTCTTCTTCATTCCTCATGGGACCATATTCACATACAACAAATGATTCAGCCATTTCCCAATCAACGGGCACCTACTTTTTGCTACCTACAAAAGAGCCGATATGAGTATTTTGATACAAACCAGATCTTTTCCTCTATCTTTGACCCCCTGGGATATATGCCCAGAAGTGAGATTGCTAAGGAAGGTCATGAGCAATTAAATAAACTTTCTTGCATAATTCCCAATTGATTTCCAGAAAGATTGGGCCAAGCTCATACCTTTGCCAGCAGTGCATGACTTTCTTCTCATAGCCCCTTCAGCACTGACCATGGCTATCTTTTAATATCTTTGCAAATTTTTGAGACTCACCTAGGAGAAATGACTTGCCCAAAGTCATTCAGCCAGTGAATGCAAGAAGCAGGATTTGAACCCTAATTCCTTGTCCCCAAAGCCAGTGTTCTTTCCGCTGTGCTAGATGGCTCTCCATTGATTCACAATATTCACAAAATTTGCATGGGCCCCACTCAAATTTCTGAGAAATAACCCCTCTTCTCCAACAAGGATGTATCTTTCATGCATATGTTACATGTATACAAGTGTCCTTGAAAGATATTAAGCTGGAACAACTCTGCTTAGTGTCTGAGATTAGGCACATTCAGGGTAGAGTGTAGTTTAGGATGGGAGGGCAGAATTGCTCTCCTCTTCAGAGTCCTGCCTCTGAAGTAGGAGGTACTGAGTTCAAATCCTGACTCTGACTCCTTTTGTAAAGGGAAGGGTTGGACAAAAACGGCCTTAAAGATCCCTTCCATGTCTAGATCTATGATATATCAGAAATAACTATATTCAGTGACCTTGCGCCTATAAATATCAAGTGAGGAATAAAAGCAGAATATATGGGTTTGCCAGAAGTCACAGGGACATAGACAGAGCAGTTGGGGTTTGCTACTGTCGTGGAGGATGTCCAACAAAAAGTCCAAATGGAAGAGACTCTTCATAGAGAGGTCTTCCAGATGCTTCTGGTTGCAGTTGACATGATGCTGACAGCATCATGTCCTGAAACATTGCAGAGACTCTTTGATGACATCCATAATCACTTTAGAGAGTTTGGCCAACTATCTCAACAAAGGAAAAGCAAAATGAATGATGAATGAGAATGCTTATGGTTCAGAGTCTGACACACACTTGGATGGACAACCCATGGAGCTCATGCAATAGGATGTCTCTCTTGGGCAGCAGACAGGCAATGAAACAGACCCAGAATTGAATAGGAAGAAAAAATCAGGCTCCATTGGCTCTGGCAAATGGTGCAATGCTTTTAAACATCCCCAAGCTTCCCTTTGGAGCCAAAGTTCATCTTTTGATCCCAATATAAAAGCTTCCTGACGGCAGGGACCATTTCATTCTTATCTTTGTATCACCAAAACTTAGCACCCTGTCTGACACATAGTAGGCATTTGGCGAATGTCCTTTGAATTGAATTGATTTGAGCTATTGTTCCAATGAGGTTTTCTGCTTGCAAAGCATGGAATACCACCGTATTCCAAAGAAATAGTTTCACGTTGCCCAAAGGACAATGGAGAAATGCAGTGAAGGCTTTTATACTTTACAAAGAATTGTGCAAGAGAAGTAGGTGAAGGATATTCTGAGAGAAATAAATGACCAGAAAGGATGTGGGCACGTCAGGCTAAAAAAATCCTAACAGATGCTGAACATTTGTCCAGGCGCCATATTGGAAGTTGCCTTGCCCCACTTACTTCTCATATGCCCATGGAAGCCAGCCAAGACAATAAAATTCTTAAATGTATTTAATAAAGACATTTCCTATTTCTTCAGTGCTTTGTGGTCTACAAAGCACTTTCCTCATAACAGCCCTGTTAGATAGCACAAGTATCACTTCCATTTTACAGATGAAGAAACTGAAGTTGAAGGATTTAATGTCTTGTTCATGATGACACAGGAATTAATTATGAGAGGGAGGGCAATCGGAACCCAGATCTTTGAGGAGGCAGAATATCATAGCTGAAAGGGCCTTGGACTTGGAGTCAAAGAGGAGAGCACTGGTTCTGATGTTAGAGCACCTGGGTTCAAATCCTACTTGCCACTCCATGAATGCTCTAGGTTAAGTCAGCTTACCTTCTGGGTATCAGTTTCCTCATATGTAAAATGAAGGGTCAGACACAAATCTCTAAAGTCCCTTTTAGCTCAATCTATACTCCTCAAATCACACCACCTCTGATTGATGGACTAGGGAGGATCAACAACATGAAGCAAGTGGCAAACACAGAAAAGCCAGGGAGACCCTTTGACCCAGAGATTTCACTACAAGGATAATACCCCAAGGAAGTCATAGACAAAATAAAAGTCCCTGTGTGCACAAAAATACTTGTAGCAATTTTTGTGTTTACAAAGAACTGGAAACCAAGGAGATGCCAATGAATGGGAGAAGGTTAAACAAATTGTGGTCCATGAAGGGAATGGATTATTAATGTGTTATAATACACAAGGACCACGATGGAGCTAGAGAAGCATATAAGAGAGACTTATGTGAATAGATACAGAGTGAAGTAAGCAAATATGTGTGTGTGTGTGTGTGTGTGTGTATACTCATGTAAATATGCAAAATGAAAAGAATGACCTCGAAACAATCGAAATGGAATATTCCAAATTATAAAGAATAAATTTGGCCTCCAAGAAGGGATATGAAAAGATATTTCCCCTGTGCCTTTATATGACGGCAAATTTGGGGGGTTTATATGTGGATTGGTTTTGCTGCATTATTTCTTCTTTCTCTTTTTCTTTCTTTTAAAAAATGTGTTATAAGCAGGGTATGCTGGTAAGGGTTTAACAATCAGGCTATCTGGTGGAGGAAGAGCGGAGGCAGGCAGAAAAGTATGAATATATATCTTTAAATTTAATCTGCATTATTAATATTTTCTCCATAACTTTAAATTTAGACAATCAACAGAACAATAAATCAAGTCCTGATTTTCAGGGTTTGCTCAATTTCTGAGTTGTGAATGATCATGCTGAAAATTTTACACAACCCTGGCTGTAAGAGATGATTCTTGGGAAGGGAGAAGGGTTAAGGCTACAGGGAAAAATCTCAGTGATCTAAAAATAAAAGATATTAATAAAATTTATTTAAAATTTTAAAAGAAGAGTCAGGGACTAGATGTTAGGGATGGAGGAGGAGAGGAGAATTCAAATTTCTTTTGTGCCCACTGCCTGATTTCTTTCAGATTGTTCCTGATTTTTTGTATGACTTAAAGGACCCTCAGCTTCTGCTCTTCTCAGAGCCCAAGGATTCCATCATTTCTTGAGTCCTCGTGTAAGCCAAGCCAGGATTCACGGGATGGTTAGCTCAGCTGTATGATCTCCTAGGGAGACATTCACCACTGTCAGCGCCAGGAAGATAATCAGTTGTTAGATTAATATCCCATAAAATATCACTTAGGCCAAAGAAGGTTAGCAAAATATGTGGTGTTAAGAATTTTACAGAGTCGCTTCCCCTTTGGCTGTGACAGGGAAGAAGCAGCAGGTGATCGTTTGGGATTTAATTAGGCACAGGTGGGAAGGAGCCCCTTTTGGCCTGACTGCTGACTGCCTCCTGCTTGTGTCTTTGATGGATTTTTCCATGAGCCATCACCCTCACGCAATGACTCAATGATCCATGGAAAGTCTATGGGAAGAGGGGCCTCATCCCAGTAAAACCAGGAAAACTGGGCTTCCATCCTGAGATCCTTCCTCAGTATCTGAAGGTCTAAAGGCCTGAATGTTGAGCTGCCCCTAGCCAGGAGACATCTACTCATTCAACAAGTCTTCATTTAGCATCTCCCACGTCCCAGGCCTTGGGGAATCATAGGATCGTATTTATCTAGAGCTGGAAGGGACCTCAGAGGCCACCTGGTCCAATTCCCTATTTTCCTGCTGAAGTAACTGAAGCCTACTACAGAAAATTATTTGTCTAAGGTTATGATAGAGGTCTCAAGCATCAGGGATGGGATTCAAACCTAGGTCCTCTGACTTCAGAATCAATGCTTTTTCTGACAGCACTATGATGTCCTCATTATGCCAAAAACAAAGAAATAGACCCTGCCCTCAAGTAGGTTACTTTGTACTAGGAGACAACAGCATACACATATAAGTAAATAATATGAATATAATAATACACTACCAATCATGATTAATATACTATCAATAATTGATATTGGAATGCGCAATGTAGTGGAGAGACCAGTGAGTTTGGAGTCATGAACCATTTGAGTTTGAATCTTATCTTTGGTGTGAAATAAGTTGGATTATTTTTGCCTTTCTTTCTCAGTTTCCCCACTGACGAAATGGAGAGCAGGATTCTTACATGACATCCCTCAAGCATATAAAGGATGAGGACACTGGAAGCCCTGGGCTCAGTCACTGGGGACCATCGGAAAGTCATGGCTGGCTCTTCTGACCCCCAGCTCAGCTTACGTTTCTCAGAGGCAATAGGGCTCAGGAGCACACCTTGATAGTGCAAAGAGTCCACAATCCAGCAGGGCAAAACTCATCCCATGTCATACTGGCTTTGTGACTCTGGGCAAATCATTTTTATGTTCCCAGCCTCAATTTCCCCGTCTGTAAAATGGGGTAATAATAGCACCTTAACGCCTCACCCCTAGAGCTTTTGTGAGAGTCAAATGAGATAATGTAAGTAAAGTGTTTTGTAAACCTTAAAGCATTATGCTAAATGTTAGGTCATCAGCATCATCATCATTATCATTAGTCTAATGAGTAAGAAAAGCAGCAATGGATGAAAGAGATAGGAAGTCATCTCCAGAATGACTGTCTCTGGAGGAAAGGACCTCTTACAAACGAGAGGGAAGGACGGGAAGAAGGCGAATACACCGGTGTGTCTGCATTGTGAGTACTGCTCTCTCAGAAGCAAAGATTCTAGAAAATTCCAGAAAGGATCATGGGGGGCTAGAAAGGAAGAGTTCATACGGAGAGCTCCATCTCCCCCACTACCCAAAGTGGGTGGTAGTGGCTCAAAGCACCCCTCTTCCTGGGATCTCATTCTCTGCATTGGTTCACAGCCCTACCACAATACGTCACAGCAGCTCCTAAGATTTAGACCTGGAAAGGACCCAAAAGGTCATCTAATTCCAGCCCCTCATTTTACTGATGAGAAAAAGAGGCCCCAGGAATGGAAGTAGCTCACTCAAGGTCACGGCTATTAAGGATCAGGGCCAGTGAGGCAAGGATCACATGGTCCTGGTCTGTAAAATTCTTTGCACAGTTTCCTTCCCTTCCATTCTCCAGGGAGCCCGCTTGTCCTCTTCCTACCAAGAACGATGATGGAAAGGGGCCCCTCTGCCACTTCTGAAGAGGGCCGTGCATCTGGGCAGGCTATAGTACACGGTCTGCAGTCTGGGGAGGGCCATAGGGAGCTTCCTCACCTGGGTCCTCATGCACTGCCAGTTCTCGTGGCAGTACAAGGTAAGCCCCTAAGGACAGGGACTATTAGAAGAGGAAGGGAGTTTCTTCTTTGTCCCCAGGCTAAAAAGTGAATGGGTAGAAAGGTAGATAGGGAAAGCCAGATTTGGAGTCAGGAAAACCTGGGTTCAGATCCTACCTGTGACACACACACTAGCTGTGTGATGTTGGGGAAGTCATTCAACATCTCAGTGTATCAGGTGATTTCCTAGAAATGCACATGGCAGAGCAGGGGCTGATCAGCCTGATAGAATTAGTTTCTACCCTTGAGAATTCCCCATGCTGATAAAATCTCCGGACAGTTTGAAAAAAAGCAAACAAAAAATTCAGTTCCCAGCCTAGTACCTTGCTTTGTACAGAGCAGGCTTTTAATGCATGCTGCTTGAATTGAATCAGATACACAGAAAAAAAAAAAAAGATTTCACACCCCTATAGAGTTACCTCATTCCCACCACCTTACTCTCCCCAGAAACCGTCATAGAGAATGTGAAAGAAAGTTAATGCCTCCTTGTGTTTTCCAGAAGTGAGTTTGCAAATCGGCTTCAGGACTAGAAGGATGACATCCTTTGTTTCCTTCTCCAGCTCATTCTGCAGATGAGGAAACTGAGGCAAACCAAGCTAAGTGACTTGTCCAGGGTCACACAGCCAGTAAGCATCTGAGGCCAGATTTGAATTCACAAAGCTGGAGAAGGAAATGACAAACCCCTCCGGTAACTCTGTCAAGAAAACTCCAAATGGGGTCACTTAGTCAGACATGATTGAAAAATGATTTAACCACAACAGAATTAAGTGGGGTTGGATAAGACAGGATTTAGGCAATTGCAAATAACAAGCAAGTCTCTGAGGCTCAGTTTCTTCATCTGTAAGATGGGGATAGAAATATTGGTAGTACCTATCTCACAGGAAACCCTGTTGGGTTTAAATGAGATAACCTCAATAGAGTGCTTTGCAAACATTAAACCACATAAATGTCAGCCGTTTTTAATGAATCCTTGCACAGGTGAACAAATGTTAATGGGCCACTCGTATAAAAACGTTTATTTCTCTTCTTCTGGTCATTGCCTGGAACCTTTAACTGTCCTTGGTCTCTGCCTCAGCCTGCTCCTGCTGCTTCAGAGGGAGGGCTGGGAGGGGAACCTCTGGAGGAGCAGGCCTGCATCAGGCTTCAGTCCTTTGTGTTTCCTCTTATCTCCTACCTCCATGATCTCACTCAGGCAGGTGGCACTCATTTGCCAATAGCAGATTATCTGGCTGGGGAAGAGACTTAAAAGGACCATTGATCGCCAGCTGGGGCCCAGAGATCCTGCGCCTTTAAACATTTAATTTTAAAACCCCTACAGTGGCATTCTCTCTCTGACTGTACCAGGTGCCTTCGATCAGAAAGAAAAAAAAGGAAAAAAAAAGCAGTGCTGGTTTCTGGCCTTCTCCCTTAGCATGTGCGTCATCGTTCTTGCTAGATTTGCTGTATAAAATCTGCCCTATAATGGATGGGTTTGCACTACTGCCCCCTGCTCTCTCCTGTTGGTTTCATGATAGGGCATCCAAAGCCTTGGGCTCCTGGGCCAACTGTGCCACTAACTTGCTGAGAGACTTTGGGCAGTTCTTGGAGCCATGAAGGAAAGACTGGTGTCTCAGGCAAAGGCCTTGGGCCACCCCCATGGGCGGCCTGCAGGGGTGGACCGGAACCAGCCCTCAATGGCCTAGGAAGGCTGATCACTAAATCTGCATCTCAGAAATGGGCAAACACCACCAGCCACAGCTTGATTCATTATGTTGTTGATTGTCTAGACTTGAGAAAATGACAGAGGACATGGTAACAACGGAAATAAATCTTAGGAGATTCGCCTGTCCTCTCATCTTCCTCCAGCTCCATCCCATCACTCCCCAGGTCCTCTCCTTTGCTTCCTTCCCTTAGCATTGTGCCTGCTAAAAATCCTCAATCCAGACCATGAGATTGTGAACCAGCTTCTCTCCTCATCCTCAGGCTCTTACACACTTTCATCCCTCTGGGAGCTGGAACTGGAGTTGGGAAGACCTCAGTTCAAATGAAGATTCAGACCCCAGCTAGCAGCGTGACCCAGGGCAAGACATTTAATCTCTCTGCCTCAGTTTCCTCATCTGTAAAATAGAGGTGATAACCTCCCAGGGTTGCTATAAGGCTCAAAGTAGATAATAATTGTAAGTGCTTAGCACAGCGCCTTACACATAGTAGGTGCTGTATAAATGTTAGTGATGATGGTGATGGCGATGGTGATGGTGATGGTGGTGATGATGGTGGTGGTGATGATGATGATGGTGATGGTGACGATGGTGGTGATGATGATGATGAGATGATGGTGGTGGTGATGGTGATGATGATGATGGTGGTGGTGGTGGTGGTGATGATGATGATGATGATGGTGGTGGTGATGATGATAATGGTGGTGGTGATGATGATGATGATAGTGCAGCTAGGTGGCATGGTGGATAGAGCACCAGGCCTGGAGTTAGGAAGATTCAACTTCATGAGTTCAAATCCATCCTCAGACACTAGCTGTGTGACCTTGGGCAAGTCACTTAACCCCATTTGCTCAGTTTCTTTATCTGTAAAATGAGCTAGAGAAGTAAATGGCAAACCTCTCCAATATCTTTGCCAAGAATGGGACTTTCTGACACAAAGAGTCAGAAACTACTGAACAACAACAAATTGGTGGTGGTGGTGGTAGTGGTGGTGGTGGTAGTAAAATAAAGTTAATATTGGTACCTATCTCACAGGGCTGTTTTAAGGATCAAAACAGATAATAATTGTAAAGGGGTTACTTAGCAGAGTGCCTGGCACATAGTAGGTGCTATATAAACCTTGGCTGTTATTACTTGCACTCTCCAGAAGACACTGTGCCCCTGTCCCCCTGGGCCAGCAGGAAAAAGACTGCTCCTTGCTCATCACTGCTAATTCTCCATTATCCCCCTGCCAATATCACTCAGAATCTCTCCTTTGAAATTCCTTCCTCTTATCTCTAAAATAGGACATTAACAAAATAGAGGGTGACTAGGTTGGCAAGGGGCCTGGAGACGATGTACAGATATGTGTACTAAGAACCAGAGACCTTCAGCCTAGAGAAGCGAAGACTTGTAGTTAGTGGGACTGGAGGGTAACAAGGGACCAGCCAGTGAGCCCAGATCCTTAGGGGTATCCTCAGAGGATCACTCTGGGAATGCTCACAGGGACTGAACTCATTGGCCAGTCCCTTGTTACTTGATTATTTTCTTCAAGTATTTTAAGAAATTACACTCATTCTGCTGGACCCCAGAGGACAAAAGTAGGCTAATGAGAGGAAGCTGCAGAGAGGCAGATTGAAGCTGAATTGTAGCTACCAGTTTTCTAACAATTAGGGCTATCCCAAAGTGAACAGGTGGACCCCACCCCCTCCCCAGAGGTTGTCAGGCAGAGGCTGTGTCCATCAGCTGGGATGTTGTAGAAGACATTGTACTGTATAGGTACTGTACCTGTGGATGAGCTGTCCTCTGCGGTTCCTTCCAACTCAGAGGTTCTATGATTCTGATGGGTTAATGATTCATGGTCCCCATGCCTTAGCAAATTATACTAATATTCTAGTCTATCACTCAGACTCTTAGAGTCTTAGAGTGTTAAATGCCTTAATTAACACGTGTGGGATTCTTAGATGAATCATAGCCCATTGGCAGCAAGAGTAGCAACAGAGGCAGTCTTCTTCCAGCCCGATACTCTGGGTCTATACCAGATAGCCATGCTGAACCCATGTCCCACTTTATCTGCCATGGGGAGATTTCACCCTCTTAGAGACAATAATAAATACAGGTGGAGGCAAGTCCCAAATTCTGACAGCTCTGAGTTTATCCAGAGATTTGACTTCTTTACCACGAACTTACAAGACCAATCGACCCTGAGGGAAATCTGACCTGTCTGTCCCCTTTGTCCTTCTGTAGGGCACAAAACTTTGGAGTGCTTGAGGTAGGGCCTGCTATTTTCCCCTACTTTGTGATAAAGGCAGAAAGATAGCTGTCAGCTAAAGCTTTCTGTTCTCCTGCCGGAGGCCTTTGCTAGACCTGTGCTGCTCTGTTTTTGTTACCTAGGGATCGGAACTGGGCATGCGATAGGGCTTACCCAATGAAGAAACTCCCTCTGCCAATTCAGGGAGCTGCCTTTCCTGGAATGTGAAGTCAGAGAGGGGCTGAGAGCTTGTGACTTCCTTAAGGTCACTCAGCCAATGTGTCCAAGAGGAAGGGCCTGAACCCAGGTTTTCCTAACTCTAAGGACATCTCTCTATCCACTCTACCATACTGCCTCTCTCTGGTAAATGCATGTCTTATAATAACAATAATTAATAATAATTAGCCAAATAATTATTATAGAAAATATATAAATATATTACATATCATGTATAATATATAAAATAATAATAAAAATTATTATAATAATAACAATAGTCTTTATAGAACCCTGTAACATTTGCAAAGGGCTTTATGAGTATTATCTGGTTTTATCTTTACAACAACCTGGAAGATAGGTACTATAGTGATTCCCATTTCACAGATTCAGAGACTAAGGCAGACAAAAGATGAAATGGCTGACCCAGAGTCACACAACCAGGAAGTATCTGAGGCTGGATTTGAACTTGGGTCTTCTTTACTCCAAATTCAGCTATTCACTGCACCACTAGGAACCATGAAGGATAAACAGATTCATAAAACAAATGACTGCTTACTATGTGGTCTTGAGCAAATCACTTTTCTATGATTCAGTACAGTCATTTGGAAACTAAAAGGAGCTCAGTTCCCTGCTTCTTCTGAAGTTCAATGATTCTATGAGTTCTATGAGTTAATTGGGGCAGCTAGGTAGCGCCATAGTACATAGAACGCTGGTCCTGGAGTCAGGAAGACTCATCTTCCTGAGTTCAGATCTAGCCTTGGACATTTCTAGCTGTGTGACCTTGGGGAAGTCACTTAACCCTGTTTGCCCCAGTTTCCTTATCTGTAAAATGGGCAGGAGAAGGGAATGGCAAACCACCCCAGTTTCTTTGCCAAGAAAACCCCAAATGGGGTCACGAAGAGTCACACATGACTGAAAACGACTCAGTGACAAATGAGAGTTAATTAACAAAATTATACATTGCAACCATTTTAAAAATACCTTATAACTTTAATTCTGTAACCAAAGGAATAAAATCTATTCTCAGCTTGGCTGAGTCTCTCTGTAACATTTCCATCTGCTCAGCCATCAGGCACAGGACGCAAGAAGCTTGAAAGAAGAAGATTCCACATCTCCAGGCACCAAGGTTTCATTGGGTGCCAACCTTAATCAGGTCTACTCCACTCAGTTAGGGTCTTGTCACATGTCTCATCCAACTTTGGTTCAATTCAACTCCACAAAAATGTATTAAGTGCCTCGTATGCAAATGTTTGCTATTATTAAGCCATTGTGCTAGGTGCTAGAGATAAAAACCCCAAATTCCCTCTGCCCTCGAGGGGCTTACATTTCTCCTATACACCGAAAAATACAAAGAATATACAAAGTTTATTAGATTTGTTTGTGCAAAAACTTTTTAGTTTTATGTAAACAAAATTATCCATTTTTATCTTCTATCATTTTCTATATCCCTTGTTTGGTTTCCCTCCTTTCTCTAGTTCTGAAAGGTACTTGTTTTCCATATTTCTTGATTTTGCTTATGACATGACCTATCATATCCAGATGACATTCATTTGGAGTTTCTCTTTGCATAAGGTGTGAGATGTTGGTCTAAATCTAATTTCTTCCATGTTGCTGTCCAATTTTTCCAGCAGTTTTTGTCAAATACCAAGAGAGGCCTTATCACAATAGCTAAGGTCTTTGTGTTCAACACTAAGGCATTAGATACATTTGCTTCTGTACGGTGTACCTAATCTGTTTCTCTTATCGATCTCTGTTTCTTAACAAATACCAACTCGGTTCAATAATAACTGCTTTGCAGTATAGTTTGAGATCTGGCACTGTGATTTAGTATTTTTTTCCATTATTTCTCTTGAGATTCTGGACCTTTTTTCCCTTCAAATGAATTTCGGTATTATTTTTCCCAGTTCTATAGATTAATCCTTTGGTAGTTTGATTGGTACAGCATTGAATAAGTAAACTGATTTAGGTACCGTTGTAATTTTTATGCCACTGGATTTCGATGAATCTGGAAGAGAGAGTAAAGGTGATAACTTTGTGTAACTCTGCCTCACTTAAATCTAATTCACTCAGGAGTCGACATCACCCATAATGTCATGATGTCATTGGTCCTCTACAGAAAGGAAGGACGAACAACACCACATTGGTTCATCCTACCTATGAACAATTGATCTTTTAGCAATTCAGTACAAAGTGATTTCGAGAGGGAAAATGTGTACTAACAGCTGGAGGGATCAGGAAAGACTTCATGTTGGAGGTGGAAGGGAGCTGTGTTTGGAAGGACTCTCTGAATTCTGAGAGGTAGATTTAGGGGCTTCAATTCTGTAGGCTGGGGCTCAGCTGTGAGCCATTGTGGGCGGTGGATTGAAAGGAGTGGGGCATGGAGCCTAAAAATCATGTTTTTTTCCATCCTCTAAGAAAACTACTCCTTTGTTGTATATTTTGTCAGGAGGCTGACATTTGTCAGTGATTAGGAAAACTACTGGGATTGAGAGAAGGCTCCTGAGGGAAAAAGAGTGAAGACGAGGGATGGAAGCAATTGTAAACCAAATGCTAGGCTGGATTAAGAATCAGGATTTTTAAGGAACATCAAAATCCCAAGGTGCTGAAGTAAAATGAATGACTGATTGATTGAATAAATTAATGAATGAGTGGAGGGAGGGAATGAGAAAGCATTTATTAAGTGCTAATTACAGGTCAGGGACTGTGTACTGGGAATATAAAAACAAAAGAGAAACAAGTCACTGCCCTCGAAGAGTTTACAGTCTAAAAGGGAAGACAACATATATAAGGAAGAGGTATCCAGGAAAAGGAGCTTCAGTCTGGGGAGTCACCAGACAGTAAATGGGACCATAGGTCATTCAAATGGCATTTCCTTTCCTGAAGCAGATAAGCAAGGAGCCAGAACATAATTTTTAAGCCAGGGAATTCTGCACAGGACAAAGGAGTGTCAACAAAATGACTTTTTGTTTGATTGGAATCCACGTTTCAGGAGCTGAAGGCACTGGGCAGCCTTCCCCACCCAAGCCCAGTTTTAATATGTTG